>NW_007898556.1:0-514 GCF_000696425.1 Galeopterus variegatus
CCATGATTCAGATGTTTGTGTGCTTCAGGTTGTCTGCTAGCTCTCTTAGATTTTCTTCATTATTTTATTTATTTTCTTTTTTTTAACTTTTTTTTTGTTCACCTGGGTTATTTCAAAAAGACCATCCTCAAGATCATTAATTCTTTCTTCTGTTTGCTTCAGCCAGCTGCTTAAGCTTTCAGTTGTGTTTTCTTATTATGTTGAATGAATCCTTCAGCTCCAGGAGTACTGTTACCTTCTTTTTTGAGGCATTAATGTCTTTTTACATTTCCTCCTTCATATCCTTGTTCCTTTTTCTCATTACATAATGTCATCTAACTGAACGTTCCTATCAGGCTTTGATTTCAGAATTATGCTGGCTCCATAACTCCAAAAGGAGTTATAAAATGTTCCTACTTTTCTATAAGAAGGCTAAATATGTGCAATTTCTTCTTTAAACATTTGAAATTTTTTAAAAATGAAGCTACTGTTTTGGGGAGTTTCTTTGTGAATTCTACTGTGAATTTTCAAATGT
>NW_007898557.1:0-514 GCF_000696425.1 Galeopterus variegatus
GACTTTGAACTTTGGACTTTTGAGTTGAAACAAGTTAAGACTTTGGGGACAAAATGAATGCTCTTATATATGAAAAGGACATAAGTTTTAGGGGAGTCAGAGGCAGAATGCTGTAGACTGGATGCCCCCACCCCATCTCATTGAAGTTTAAATCCTCACTGTAACTGTTGAGGGTGGGAAATCCTACTACGGTAATTGAAAGGTGGGGGCCTTGAAGAGCTGATTAGATTGTAGGACCGTGCTGTAGCGAATGAATTAATAATGGCAGTCATGGGCATGGTTCTGAGGGTTTTAAAAGAAGAGCACATGAGAAGTTTTCTCTCTCTGTTCCACCATTGTCTGCCATGTGAGACCACTGAAGACCCTCACCAGATGTGTTCCCTGGACTTTGGACTTGCCAGCCTCAGAAACTGTAAGCAATAAATTTTGTTTTCTTTCAAATTTCCCAGTTTTAATATTTTGTTATAAGCAACAGAGATGGACTAATACAGCAGTCAACACAGGCTCTCTCCAG
>NW_007898558.1:0-514 GCF_000696425.1 Galeopterus variegatus
ATAAATTTTTAAAAATAATAAATAGAGCATTCTGACCTCACTGTAATAAAACTAGAAATAAATAACAAAAATCAGAAAGCAAAAAGGCCTTTATGCCTGAAAAATTTAAAATACCCTTCTAGGCATCTCATAATGAGGAGGAAATGTAAAAAAAAAAAAAAAAAATGCAGAATTTCTTAGAAATCATAATAATGAAAAATGATATGTCAGAATCTATGGCGTATAACTAACACAGTGAATATAAGAACATTTGTACTATTAAAAATCTGTTCCAAGTAACTGCAACAATAAAAAATAAATCTATATATACCACCAAAAATCAAAGACATAACAAGACGAGAAAACTATAGACCAATATTTCTCATGAATATACATAGATGTAAAAATCCTTAACTAAATACTAGGAAACCAAATCCAGCAACATATAAAAAAGATTATACATTATGACCAAGTGGGATTCATCCCAGGAGAGCAAGGTGGTTCAACATACAAATATCAATCAGTGTAATATACC
>NW_007898559.1:0-514 GCF_000696425.1 Galeopterus variegatus
TCCCCCTTACAGATGGTTTCCTCAATAAATCTCTTGCACGTCTAATCTTGTCTTGGTGTCACCTTCTCAGACGACCTGAACTAGCAGAGAGAGTAAATGTGTAGTGTGGTCTAGGAGAATTGCTTCCAAGGGTCTGGGTGCTTTAGGGAGGGGGGAGGGACAAAATAATCTGCAAGTAGCAATGAGGAGCAGGGAAAATATTTATCCCACCTCGAGGCCCAGGGATTAATGGGGTTTGGGTGTGGCAGGGTGGTGGGAAGACACCACTGCTAGTAAGGACCAAAGAGGAGGTAGTGTCCTTAGGATTCAGACAAAATTCAGGCAGGCAAAAAGTGAGTGAAGGGAACATTATGACAACCCCTGACCTGGCCACCTAGCCTGATGACACCAATGCTGTCCTAACAGAGTACTGTAACCCTAGCTCAGACATGTGGCATATACAGCAGAGGCAGTTAGACACCATGATTCCCAGGTGGTCACCACACATGTGCAGTACTCCACTCCCATCCCTCCC
>NW_007898560.1:0-514 GCF_000696425.1 Galeopterus variegatus
AGGTTTATTATGTAGGAAAAAGCTAAATTTTAAGAAAAGTGAGTGTACTTTAAAAAAAAAATTTATTGAATCATAATTGATTATGCATATTTTGGGGGTTCATTGTTGACAAATGTTGATCAAGTCAATATTCCTAGTATATATGTTGTTACAAATTGTATTTATTCTTTATTCCCCTTGTCCAGTCTCTCCCTAACCCCTGCTTCCTTCCCCCTCCCACCACTGATAACCCTAGATTTCTTCTCTCCCTCTGAAGGAATAATGGTTATTCTGTTGATTTATTGCCTAGATAATCTGTCCAATGCTGAAAGGTGTGTTCAGGTCCCCCGATATTATCATAGAGCAGATGCTTCTTCTGTCACTCTGGAATGGACTTTGTGGAGAGAGACATCCTCTTCTTTTCTTTGGTCTCTGCTGGTGACTCTCCTTGTGTCAGTACACTCCAGTGACTGGTGGACCATCTGCATGGTGGTTGTGATGTCTAGCCACTTTTGTGGCAGTTGTGGTTACTGTG
>NW_007898561.1:0-514 GCF_000696425.1 Galeopterus variegatus
ATAGGTATACATGTATAGGAAAAAACAGTATATACAGAGTTCGATACTATCCACAGTTCAGACAACTACTGGGGTTCTTGGTATATCATGGGTATACCCCCCTACACACACATATATTATATATAATATCCTATTTGTTCTGTTTCTCTGGAGAACCCTGACTACACTTCCCTTTGTGAGGCTTTTTTTATCATAAACTGAAATGACCACCACCTTGAGGAATCAGTGACAAGATGAAATGAACTTAGTAGATCAGATCATTTCAAAAGGAGGGGCTTAGCTGGTACTGTTGATGTCCTGTCAATATTCCATCACCACTCACTGAAGTGAGCCTCCACAGAAGGTTTCTTATTTTAATCTTCCAAAACTCTCCATAAGCTTGTTTCGGTTGCAGGAGTATGCTCAGCCAGCACCCACAGCAGACCAAAAATGTCAAGAGTTAATGCCTCTGACGTGGCCTCAACTCGTTACAGATGAAAATTGATGGGTAAATAATCCAATTTCATCACCCTTC
>NW_007898562.1:0-514 GCF_000696425.1 Galeopterus variegatus
GAGCCTTCTGGATCCCAAAGGTTTTGCTCTGAGTGCCACGCTGTGGCTGCAGAGGCCCTGATGCCGGTCCTCTGCTGACGGGGCCATTTCTCCTCTCCCTGCACGCACAGCAGCAGGTGGAGCCCCTCCGCCTGTGAGTCAGGGGAGCGCTGCTGTAAACGCTGACACGCAGCCTTGTTCCCCATGCTAGGCGGCTCCCACCCAGGGGTGCCAGGAGGTGGAGGGAGGGAGCATGGGAAGGGAGAAAGTCCGCAGAGGGGCTCTGGTCCTGCTGCCCACTCTGTCCTCCACTTGGCTTTCTATGACCTGGAGATGGTCCCCAGGCCTCTAAAGACAGGCAGGAAAAGACAGAGGCCAGAGAGTGGCTTCTGTTCTGGCACTTGCTGCTGAAGCTGAGGCAGGGAGGACCCAGCAGACATGGAGAAGATCTCCCCAGTCTCAGGGTGTCTCTCTGGGCCTTTTTACAGAAATCATCACCAGCGTGACAGGAGCCACCGCTTACGGTGGGTTTACA
>NW_007898563.1:0-514 GCF_000696425.1 Galeopterus variegatus
CACCAAAAATCCATGCCCATCTCCTTTGTATAGAGTTGTTGCTGGAGAGCAGCAGCCTAACCAAGGTCTACATTTCCCGCTCTCTTTTCATTTAGGTAGGTCCAAATGCTTGCACCAAGGGAGCATGAGCAAAGTGATGTGTGTCACTTCCTGGCTGAAGTGGTTAAGAAATCAGCATGACTTTACTCCCCGCCCTCTCCACTCTGGTGGCTGCGTGAAGCTGTCTAAGAAGAACTTAGAAGCCACGTTGAAGATGCCAACTCCTTCATCAGCTGAATTGGGGCCTTTCTGCTCCACAATTATCCAGAAACTTAGGCTGATAGATACCCTTTCATCTCTGCTCCACAATTATCCAGAAATTTAGGCTGATAGATACCCTTTCATTGTCAACATGTGGCTTCCAAGATCACCCTGGTTGTCAATATCTGGCTGGCAGACAGAGAAAGAGACAGTATGGACGATTTTGTGGGAGGTTTTCACACTTAATTGGTTAGTACATATTATCACCACATCT
>NW_007898564.1:0-514 GCF_000696425.1 Galeopterus variegatus
TTTCACAGGCAAAAAATAACCAGGGCTCAAAAGTGTCTTACTATATGCCATTTGGTAAAGCAATAAAAATAATGGTATGATGGATTTTGGATGTGACTGGTGCCATTGTGCACACAATAAGCACAAAATAGCCACCAGCCTTGTCTTTCACTCCAGCACAAAACCCCTCACCCCTTTCCTTTATGAGAAGCCTTGTGACTTAAACAGAAACCCTTTTGCTTCTGCAAGGGTGTAGTTCTGCACCCTGGTTGCATAGCTTCCGCATTAGCATAATGCCCCCTCCTTGATGGTATCAGCCAGCCCTTGGTGCCCTATATAAGCTTTCACACCCCCACATCTCGTGTTGTCCTCCATTTTGAGGGCAGCCCTGGGATGCCCCCCCCACTTTGAGCACAGCCCGGCAGATTCTTTTCCTTTAATAAAGCTTGATTGGTACCTGGCATCTTGGCTCACTTTCTTTCATTTTGGTGCTGAAACCTGGGAAAGGTCCTGGCCAGACCATCGGATGACCCCC
>NW_007898565.1:0-514 GCF_000696425.1 Galeopterus variegatus
TCCTTTTCTTCGATTTTGAAAACTGATTCCACATATGGAATGAATTTTGCCAACAAGTCTAGGACTGTCGTTCTCACACTATTTTTAACAATGAAATCTTGTTTTTCAAGCGAAACCATTTGGAATAACCAAAACCAAATAAAACATACCAATATAGAGCTGCTCAAGTTGGAAAGTGATGGGGAGGTGCTTCAGAGGTGTCTCAGGGACTTCTTATCCTGGAGCCCATAGCTAGACTAAAAAAAATCTTTGAATTACCTCAAATTATGTTCAATGTCATGGAGAAGTTGCGAAGTAAACCATATTTTTCATTAGAGACTCAGAGGATCCATGATCCCTTTGGGCCTAGGGCAGCTGTCTTTCAGTTTAATGTGACACCCATGTTCATCCCCCACCTACTGTAGTTTATTAATGTGCTTCTGAATCAAGCCCAAGTCGTTTTGTGGAGTTTCAGATGGCTATGCCACACTTCTGATTCTAAGTCCCAGAAGATCAGATGAGGTAGCCCAAGCAT
>NW_007898566.1:0-514 GCF_000696425.1 Galeopterus variegatus
GGACATGGACACAAATAGAGATGGGCTCTGCAGAGGGGTGTCGGCTCACGTCTGAATCCCACGTAGTCGGCGACTGTGAGCTAAGAATGCTGCTCCACTCTCTCCTCAGCCTTCACAGCAGCCCTGTAATTGATGACCCACTTTGCAGGTGGAAAAGCTGAGACATAGACTGGACAAGACCCTGACCTGGAAAGAAGCACAGCCAGGATCCGGCCCCTGCTTTCCCTGACTCTGAGCCCAGAGCCCTTTCTACACAACGAGGGTTTCAGGAGCTGCAGGGAGACCTGGGGTGGGGGTGCAAATCAGGACAGGTCCAGAGAGGCTGCAGAGTTTGAGCAGGCGTCAGGCAGGGAGAGAAGCTCGCTGGGGGCTGGTGCTGGAGCAGCCTCAGCCGTGGTATGAGGAATGCTGAGTCCTTATGGGGTGACATGTTCTAGTGCATTCCAGGGCACGCAGATGGACCAATGGCTGCACATTTCGATCTGCGGTCTGGATGCACTAGAATGCGGGTTGT
>NW_007898567.1:0-514 GCF_000696425.1 Galeopterus variegatus
ACTCAGCTGATAGGAAGAGCTCAATGAATGTAAGTTGTCGTCATCTTCCTCCTCTTCCTCCTCTTCCTCCCCCTCATTATCACCATCTTTGCTATATGCCAGGCACCATCTTAGGTACTTTCTATATTTATTTTTTTTAAGTATATACTTTGTCTGATTGCAAAAGCAATAAATGATCAGTGCTAAAAAATCTAACAAGAAATGCATAAGAAGTCCAAGTGTGGCATGCTGGAAAGAAAGAAAGGACTAGATTCAGTCTGCCTATAGTTACATTCTGGCTTTCCTGATACTAACTGTGTGATCTTGGACATGTTACATAACTCTTCTGTGCCTCTGTTTCCTAATTTGTTAAATGATAGTTCTTACCTCATAGAGTTCTTGGAAAATTTAAATTAGGTGATATATTCCTAAAGCACTGAGCATAGTTGCTTGGCACATAGCAGTCAATATAAAGTGGTTATTATTGATATTATTATCATTGTTATTTATAAAGTTCCCCTTAATCCATATCTCA
>NW_007898568.1:0-514 GCF_000696425.1 Galeopterus variegatus
TATCATTTTTATTTTTGTCATTGTTATAGGCCAAAATAAAATATAGTCAGGTATCACTTAATGAAAAAAAAAATGAGACAAAAGGCAGATTATAAAGAAAATGAAAACTTAAAAGGAGAAAAAGTGTAACTTGGAATTTTCTTGAATTAAGAAAAAAAAATGACCTAGATCCTTTTCATTTCTGTCAAGGCTACCGCATGGAAACAAAGTTCTCTGTAATTTGGAAGGGGTGGGTGCCCACTTTGCAGCATTCCAGGAAGCCCAATAGTATGTGAGGGATGCTGGCTAAACAACAGGGCATATCTGGAAAACTACACAGTCAGCTCTGTGCTGAATAAAAGCACAAACCGGCCTTTGTGGGTCTCGCGACGGTAGACGGGGCCTAAAGAGGCTCATGAAGGGGATAAGGGGCATTTGTTTCTGTTGGAAGGCATGTCTCTGGCCATATATATATATTTTTTTTTTTTTGTCTTTTTCCGTGTCTGGCAACGGATCGCAACCCTCAGTGTTGCCC
>NW_007898569.1:0-514 GCF_000696425.1 Galeopterus variegatus
TGAGCTAGACATTTAATAAGGCATGATCTAAACTTCACTCTGACAAAGCTCAGGTTTATTTAGCAACACAAACATTTGCACACTGGGAGAAAATGTTAATTTTAAGACAACAACGCAAGGAACAAAAGCATAGAGTATTTCAATGATTCCAGTGTTCTGCAAGTAAAACAGAACAATTACAGAAAAAATAACAACATCACATGTTGCTTTGTGTTGCTTTGCCCTCCACAGATTTGTCACCCTTCTTCTCCTGGGTGACAGAGACGCAAAGGATTACTCAACGCCCATCTCTCCCGAGCAGTGAGAGACCCCGAAGTGGTTAATTTCCCACTGGAACCCTCAAGCAAGAGGCATTGCTTCCTTGGGAAATTAACCCCAAATCGGGGTTCTCTTCCTGCAATTATTTTCCAGACCAGGAAGTTACAGGACATAGGTGGGGTTATAGTTTAACAGTATAGACTAGTAACTTTCAGTGAAACAAGTCACATGACATTCCATTAGACAATTAAGTGAC
>NW_007898570.1:0-514 GCF_000696425.1 Galeopterus variegatus
CTTGAGCTGTGTGTTTGAGCTAAATCACTGCTTTGCTGCTGATTCTCTGGGGTAGGCTTTTTGTGCAGCTCAGATTTTAATTGTTGACCTTGTAAGCATTTCTGGGTCTTGTGAAGTCTAGTACACCTGGGTTGTGTGGAAATGCTGGTCTGGACCTGAGTCTTTTCAGCAGACTGGACCCTCTGCAGTTCTATATTCCTGACCAGTCTCCACTGAGTGGACCTGTGCTGACTGGGGGCAGATCAGCTGTCCATGCTGTTTCCCAACATTCTGCCACTGGGCCAGTTTCCCCCTCCCCTGCACTCCAAACACTTCCCATGGGGCAAGCCATGTGCTGGTCCCTTGTGATGACTCACTGGCCTCTGAGTGGCTCCTTTTTTCTATTGTCTGTGGCCCCTCACTCCTATGTGGGTCCATGGGAGCCCTGTTAGTGGTCTTACTGGCCTGTGGGCCACCAAGACCCTCTTCTTCCCTGCCACATCCAAGCAACTTCATAGGAAAGGCACATCTGTGG
>NW_007898571.1:0-514 GCF_000696425.1 Galeopterus variegatus
TAATTCTGCACAATAGAACACCTCTGTGATATCCAAGACATCGTGTTTGCTATAAGAGAAAAAAAAATGAAGGGCTGTCTACAGTCCCCTGAAGTTTAATAATAGTGACAGTTAAAAGAACAAACCCTAAGCTACAAAACAGAAGCACATTTAATTTGGAAGCATATATTCCTGCCTCTGCCTCTTGGCTTGCAGGTAGGCTGGCTATGGATTGGGACCAGCATCCCATGAAGAGGAACCCGCATGGCAAAGGGCACGGCGTGAGCAAGGACAGGGTGTGCCCAGAGGTGCAGGCCCCAGCACGGCCCCGCAGCGGGCAGGTCACAGAGCACTGCGCTAGGTGTACCTGAAATGGTGACTCCACCCAGCAAGCACTTACAGGAAATTCAGGCCAGGCTCCGAAGAGAAGGCTTCCTTTAAAAGACGATAAAGGACAGACACGAGGCAAGCTTAAGAAGCCATTCTCTGTGCAGAGACAAAACAAGCACAACTAAAACACGGTTAGTTCCCCAAA
>NW_007898572.1:0-514 GCF_000696425.1 Galeopterus variegatus
ATATTAAATCTAAAACAAGACTGTGTACAATATATACATGTATTGAAACATCACTCTGTACCCATAAACATGTACAATTATTTCATGTCAATTATAAAAAATTAAATAATTTTTCAGAAAAATTTTCTGTCCCTTTTTCGGAAAAGGGACAATTTCAGAACATTAGACCATTTTTGAGTTGTTTTGTTATTAAAATATTTATTTGTGATGTAGACACAAACTTTGCTCTTTATTTTAGTGTCATATGAATTAATCGAATGGATGACACATTAGTTTCTTTTTTAAAACTATTTTCCATGACTTCAAAGGACACCAAATCTTGATTTCATGATTATATATGATGAAAAATTTGTCAATTTCCACTTTTCAGTGATTTTTCACTTTTCAGTGATAACATTTTTCAATTTTCTCCTTTTTCTAAAAGAAATAAACTATTATCATCCTTTCTAAGTTGTACTTTTAAAGAGTACTGAACCATATGACAAAGTATATGTAATGAAAACTTGTAATCAAG
>NW_007898573.1:0-514 GCF_000696425.1 Galeopterus variegatus
GATCGCAACCCTCAGTGTCGCCCCCGTACCGGACTGGGACCGGCAACAGGATCGCAGCCCTTGGTGTTGCTCCTGTGCCTCGCTCAGCCAGTGAGCAGGAACTGGTCTGTATGTGGGATCCGAACCCTCGGCGGGAGCGCCGCCGCCCTTCCCAAGCGGTGCACTATCCAGTGCGCCACCGGGCCGGCCCCCCCCCACTGTCATTTTTCTCTTCATCTTCATCCCTTTCTAGAAGTCTCTGTGCTGGACTAGGGTGTTTTACAGTCTGGCAAGAGTTGAATGAGTTATCACCAAGATGAGTATTATTCAAAACCCAAATATTTCCCAGAGGGACCATTAGATCTTAATTTAAGAAAAAAAAAGGAAAAAAGAATCTAGCAGTACAGAACCCTTGCTCATTTGAACATACAGAGAGGAAAATGAGCATCTCGTCATTGGCAGAGCCATGACCATGATCACACATCTCTGCATGAGTGCAGATGGTAGCCTTAGGGACGGTGTCACGGCTTGCTGG
>NW_007898574.1:0-514 GCF_000696425.1 Galeopterus variegatus
TTTCATTGACTCTTTTTAATAGATGGGTCATTTATTCCAAAAATTCTGTTACTTTGCTCAGTTGATGGAAGTGTTTTTCTGTTATTTCTTTGACTATTCGTGCTTCTTTGTGGTCACTACATTTGGTTCTGGAATTCTGTTTTATGAAGAATGGGCCTTATTGTTCTATTCCCCATATCTGTCACATGGATAAAATGATTATTCCACAGTGATAAGTAATGGCATTATTCTATGTCAGCACCTCAGATACGTAGCAATGGTTATGAGGCTATAAGTCCATGTGAAGAGCTCCGTCACCTATGGTCACAATTTTCTTTCATTTGTCTTCATGACATATATATCCTCATTAATATTTACATCATCTATTAATTTTCCTCTTATGAGGCACTATGCTAATAAGGATAACAAGTATGTCAAACTTTTCCTAGTGCTAAGAGGAATTTAAAGCATATACCCTAAGAGTTTGTAAATAATTCCCTTGAGATTGTAGATAATGTGTGTAAATTGGTAAGTC
>NW_007898575.1:0-514 GCF_000696425.1 Galeopterus variegatus
TAGATTTGCAAGAAGAATGGGAACAGGCCTTTCATTCATCTCACAAATATTTAATTATTCTCTGAAAAGTGACAAAGAAAAGATCCATGAAAAACTATGACAGGAAGTTTCCCAGAGAAAGCTTCCCTGAGAAGTTCTTCTCTGAGCTGGGATGTTCAAATTGAGTCATCTTTAGCTGTGTGAAAGGGACAGCATTTGTAAAAGGCCCTGGGGCAGGTAAAACATATTTTTGAATAACTGAGACAGGAAGTGATTATTTAGGGGTTAAAATATATGGGTCTTTATAACAGACTGTATTTGAAAAGAAAGGGAGTACAGGAATGACACTAAGATTTTTTCAATGGCAACTGAATAGATATGTGTGGCATTCACTGAGGTAGGAAATGAAGGAGGGAGGCCAAGATGGGGAGGAGGTGTCTTTTCTGATTTCATCATGGTCCTTAGACCTTTCAACTGAAGATGCTGCATACAACTACATCAAAATTTAAAAATTCTGTCCATCAGAGGACACAGC
>NW_007898576.1:0-514 GCF_000696425.1 Galeopterus variegatus
TTAACAAACAATAAACGGAACTGCTTGACAGAACCCCTGCCATGTCTGAGTGTCCTTTCTATGGGGCTGGGTTGGCGGGCAGATCACTCACTCCCCCCAGAGAGATCCCCTGGCTGTCTCTAGGGCTGGGGGGTGAAGCATTAGGGCAGCTCACTCTTGGATTTGGCGTGGGAGAGGTTAGAAAAGGGAGGAAAAACCTGCTGGTGGAACTCAGCAGTGGGGGTTGGCATTCTTGTCTTGCTCCTGTTCTTAACGGAAATGCTTTCAACTTTTCCTCATTCAGGGTGATATTGGTGGTGGGATTGAAGTAGATGGTTTTCCTTTTGTTGAGATGCTTTCCTTCTGTACCTAATTTGCTGAGTGTCTTTGTCAGGAAAGGAGGTTGAATTTTGTCAAACACTTTTTCTGAATCTGTTGATATAATCACTTGATTTTTGGCCCTGATTTTTTTTATGTGATATCTCAAGTTTACTGATTGGTGTATGTTAAACCATCCTCGCCTAATTAGGATAAA
>NW_007898577.1:0-514 GCF_000696425.1 Galeopterus variegatus
CCTCTAGATTTTCAAATTTGTTTTCCATGAGCTTACACATAGATTTTCATAATTTTTTTTTATTGAAGCGTATTGAGTATACATATTTGAGCAGTACAGAGTTGAATTTCAATTTCAATACAAGAATTCCCTTAATTTTTAGTCTCTTCTGTAACTGTGATTATTATACATCCTTTTTCCTCTCTTTTTTTGATCTCTCTTTTATCTTTAATAGGCTTTTGGGTCACTTTTAAAAAAAATCATAATCGTATAGGTCTTTTCAATGAATGAATTTTTTGTAATATATTTGTCCTTTCCATTTTTTGTGTTTATTTTTTTAGTTTCACCTCTTATTATTAATTCTTGCTTTCTAGTTTCCTTTGGTTTATTTTTGTTTATTTTTCCTAATTATTTAAGAGAGAGTGCTGGACTGGATGGTTAGCTCATCTGTTAAGAGCATGGTGCTGATAACACCAAGGTCTAGGGTTCAATCCCTGAACCAGCCAGCCACAAAAAAAAAAAAAAAAAAAAAAAC
>NW_007898578.1:0-514 GCF_000696425.1 Galeopterus variegatus
TTGTATAAGTTTCAAATGGAATTTAACCCTATGTTTAATTGCTTTGGATCACTTGTTTCAACAATTAAATATAATAAAATTCTTAAAAAATTGGTGTATTAACATGAGAACTATTTTGTGTCAAATTAAGTAGAAAGCTCAAATAAGACTTAAAATCATTTGTATTTCTTTTTTATGATTTAATGAAATATTTTGTTAACCAGCAATGAACAGGGGCACAGGAATAACTCAGTGACAGAAATACATAATAGTAAATACTGGCTAAAGAGAATTTGGATATTCACATTGAAATGGATATTGCAGGCCTCAGTTAGGAAAGTTGTTTTCATTACCTATCAAAGCTCCTGTAAGGACCAGAAAAAACAGGGATGGAACTTCATCTTTTTATTTTATTTTTTTTCAAAACTTTACACACATGAGTATGTAACAAGAGAAATTTGGGGTCCTTCTGCCCTATTTTTTTTTTCCTTTTTGTCTTTTTTACTGACCAGTAATGGGATCGCAACCCTCGGTG
>NW_007898579.1:0-514 GCF_000696425.1 Galeopterus variegatus
TGATGGTACAATAATAAATAATATGTGTCAAGTATGGAATAAAGGAGAATATTACTGCAATGAAAAGCATAATTTGTCTGGCCATGGAAATAATAACTGGATATCATATTGGCATATAAGGGAGTCATCTAAGGGAATTCACTTCTTGGATAGTTGAAGATAGAGCATTGAAAGGAGAGCATAAGAGAACCAGAACAAATATATAGGTTTATAAGTTATCCATGTAAAGTACATAACTAAATCCAAGGGAGGCTCCAGAGAGTAAAGGAAGGAGTGCTTTATTTGATTTTCAAATCTAAGTTACAAAACTAAGGAAACATATTGCTGAAACCCAATTAAAGGAAACTAGAGTAAAACAAATCAAAGGATGGAATATATGCTAGAACATATTAGAAAACATTATGATTCTCAGGATGACATTTCTAAATATCAATTTGGCTGCTCTTTGGGAAAGCAAGAACTAATTATCCAACATACATCACCAAAAACATCTAGTGAAACAAATGCTTATTGC
>NW_007898580.1:0-514 GCF_000696425.1 Galeopterus variegatus
GGTTGCGATCCGTTGCCGGACACGGAAAAAAGGACAAAAGACAAAAAAATATATATATATATATATTTTTTAGGATTCCTTTTTAATCGATATATTGTATTTTACCTATTTGTCTTTGCATTCTTTTCTAAATGATTGCTCTAGGAATTAAAATAAATATCTGTGGTAGCCTTTCTACAAAACGTCCTCTCCCCCATAATTCTCACTAGAAAAAAATCCTATATTCTTAGGAAATTATCATCTAAAGATAAAACCTAGAATGTAAATTTAAAATCCCTTGCTAAGACCTCAAAAGAATCCTGGGTGATGCCTCAGAACCATTCAGTCAAACTACAGAGCTAGTAAGAAGCTTAAGGATATTGTCTCTCGGCAGAAGCTCAAAAAAGAAGAAAAAAGTTTACCTCAAAAATATGTGTAGTTGTGACTTTTCCCTAATGAAATGAACCTTGATAAGATTCATGTGAGACCCACAAAGTTTTTAAGAAAATTGTATTTGGGGCCGGCCCCGTGGTGC
>NW_007898581.1:0-514 GCF_000696425.1 Galeopterus variegatus
TGACATTTCAAACATGACCCTTGTTAAAGAGACTCTAGATTAAAGAAGAATTCATAATACCTGGAATGACCTGAAATTAACATAAACCAGCAACTAAATCAGCATGAGCATGCATGCTTATGCAGAATTTTATTTTGTTTATATTGTTGTGTTCAGCAGGTTTAAAAGGAAAACACCATCTTTTTTTAGTGAAAGAATGTGTAGTTCAGAGAAAATCAGCAGTGAATTTCTAGTGATTACGTGAATAGCTGGATGAGTTATACACAAAGAATTCTGTGAATAAGCCACAGTCTCCTAAGAATCAAATTCTTTATTGTCAGAAGAATACATAATTTACTGAATTCTCAGAAGCATAGCTCCCAGACATGTATTATTAATATTGGTATGTCCATACCAAGACATTTTAAGATACATGAAAAAATAAAGTGAGTATACGTTCACATCTGGGACACTAGAAAGACTGAGGTAGACTTCCAAGGGGTTATTTAAGAGATTCTGTTTCTGATATTCATTC
>NW_007898582.1:0-514 GCF_000696425.1 Galeopterus variegatus
TTTGTATCACTTTGTTACACAGCTGACCATTGGAACACCAAACATATCATTAGAGACCATAAACAGTAGTCTGATATGCAACAGGAAACATGTATGTTCTCACTGAACTTTAGGTCCAAAATAAAGCCAGCATTTCAAATCTTATGTTACATCTCAAACTCTAACTGAGAATGTCAATCTTCAGTTTCTTTCTTAACTGACTGTCAGTTATGGTTCTAGTTTATAAACATACTGATGACTAATGCACATATCCATTTTTCTCATTCATTTCTAAGCGATTACCTGAAATGCAAGACAAATAAAATACAATATGTAAGAAAGTTTAAAAACATAACAAGTTTTCTTGAAGTAGAAACAGAAAACTGTAGAGTAAAAAAAACTACACATAGAATCGACATAAATTTATCGAAGCAAAATGTACAAATTATGAAAATCTGCAATTTCTGCTATTACTATTTGCATGCCTTTTTATTGGCTCTTCATGAATGTCCTACTAACTTCTGAAGGCTTTCTC
>NW_007898583.1:0-514 GCF_000696425.1 Galeopterus variegatus
GGCTTGGGAACCTGGAGCCTCTCAGGTTGCTCATGGAGATGGGATGGCCCAGGCTGAAAGTCCCACCCTATCAGCCTTCACTGGCTCATCTGGCTTGGGGCTTGGGAACCCATGCGTCGCAGGTTGTTCACGGAGCTGGGACGGCCTGGGCCAGAAGTCCTGCCCTGGCCCCGCCTGCCTTCTCTGGCTGGCAGGCTTGGGGTGTGTGAGCCCAAAAGCTCTAAAGTCTCTTCACAAGATGGGGAGCAACGTGAACTGGGGTCCTGTGGCGGGTGGCTCCTGTCCATTCCAGCACAGATTTCGGGTCCTCTGTTGCTGCTCCTCAGAAGCTGCAAATTGGTTACTGTGTGGGAGAGAGCGACACCAGGAACTGACTACTCTACCATCTTGACCCCTCCTCGTACCCATAATTTAAGTTATTTCATTATCCAGCACCTGTGTAACTATTTTTAAAGGTGCCATTTTTCAAGCTTGTGAAACACATGTAGATCAATACTTAGAAGCAAACAAAAAA
>NW_007898584.1:0-514 GCF_000696425.1 Galeopterus variegatus
AAATGGTTAAACAAACTTTTGTACAAATATATGATGGAATAAATCTTATTCAGCTACTAAATTTACCAATTAGTAATATATTCTTACATAGCTAAGAATATATTTTATAAACTGAGATGAGATATAACTAAAAATCTAAAAATATATAGTTTTTTAAAAAATTCTAAATTATTTCTAAATGTAAAAAAGAAAATGTTTAGGAAACTGAAATAAGAGGCAAGTACATGCATTAGAAATCCCAACATTGCAGAAAGTTTCTGAAATAAAGATGTTTCTGAATTCTCATGTTATATATAATTTGCTCCTAAAAGTACATGAAACCCTTTTAAATTGTTGGAGATGTTTTTGTCAAACATGTGGGAAAAGAGAGACTTGATAATTTCTATTATATGGCAATAAAACTAAACATAGTTAAGGTTTATTGAACATTTTCTACATTCTGGGCACTTATAAATATTAATTATTTACATGGACAATCCTCCCAATAACTCTATAAGATATTATACTAGAGAGT
>NW_007898585.1:0-514 GCF_000696425.1 Galeopterus variegatus
AGTTCAACTACCAGCACCACTATAATGATCCCTGATGAGAATTCTCTCCTCGACCCAACTCTAGCCAGACTCCTCTGAGCCTCCGTCTTGACTAGGACCCAACCTTGACTCTCGGCACAAATATTTTGTTCATCCTCCTTCCCCCACTTTAAAAGACTTAAAATTAACATCATTTCCAACAGTTCAAGGGTGCATCCTTAAGATGTCCCTAGTGCCCCTGAAAGTATCTGACTGACAAAACTTAAGGTTGCCAAAATGATTTACTGTTTATTCTAACCAACAGCTGATAATAGGCCCCAGACCATCTTTTTGTATAGCATTCATTAAAAAGGGCTTACAATTATGAATTCTTCCTCTGTCTGCTTGAGATGTATTTTTATCTCCTACACTTTAGGAGTGTCTTTCTCAAGAACCTGAGAGGCATTCCTTTGAAATGTGATCATCAGGAAGGATAGGGCCTCTGTCTCCAGTCTCTGTGGGAGGATAGACTCCTAACTTTGATCATTGCCAGCAG
>NW_007898586.1:0-514 GCF_000696425.1 Galeopterus variegatus
GGAACCGGTCTGTATGTGGGATCCGAACCCTCGGCGGGAGCGCCGCAACACTCCCAAGCGGTGCACTCTCCAGTGCGCCACCGGGCCAGCCCTGCCTGTTTGTTTTTAAGAGATTTACTATCAATCATTCAATATCATTATTTTATCTAGACCAATAAACTTCTGCTTTACACAACAAACAAGGCAGGTGTTTACAACTTCTTCACTACTCTTTTAGTGAAGGTTCAAAATAATCAAGAGTATTTCCTCCTCTCTTCATCAGCTGAACACTGAATGAAATTCATTCTGCTAATGTCAGCCAGCACCTCTCTCCTCTCTCATCCTGACCCAGAAGGACACCTCTGTGTTAAAACATGTGTTTGGGCAGAAGGAGGAGCGGGGACTCCATAGCCAGACGCAGCTATTCACAGCCCATCTCCCTCTTCCGCCAACTCACCCATGTCCAATAAGTATAAAGCAGGCTAAGTTGGATTGGGAAAGAAACCTCTTTCCTGAGGGAAGTTGATGCTAATCA
>NW_007898587.1:0-514 GCF_000696425.1 Galeopterus variegatus
TCCCAGCCAGTCTAGAATCAGTGTGTCTTTCCCATTTCATGAAGCACAATTCCTAGTAGACCGTATTGTAATTCTGCCGTTGTTTGCATCTCTCACAAGAATATATTTCTTGTATGAGGGCAGGGACCATAGCAATCTTATTCACTACAGTCTCCAGAGACTATCTGATACGTGCCATGTAATAATTGACTATTTGTTGATTTGGTTGGTTGAAATAATGAATGAATAAGCCTTTTATATGAGAGAGTATCAGAAATCATGATTGTAGGTTTGCTTAAAAGTATTTCATAATTTTTAAAATGTGTTGTTAATTCTCTCTTGATCGTATCAAGGGAAAAGAGCAATTTGGATCAGAAATTACAAGAAATAGACTCTTTAACAAAATAAATGACATTCATTGGTCTACATAATATTTGGGTAAAGGATCCAGATAAGGGTGTGGAATCAGACTACATCATCTTCCATTTCAACCATGCTTCAGAAGAAATACATAAAACCCATAACATGACACAAG
>NW_007898588.1:0-514 GCF_000696425.1 Galeopterus variegatus
ATATTTTCATTCCTGTAGAAACAAAGAGCTTTTTGTATAATCAGGAAATTGTAAAAAAAAAGGTGGTAAGTTTTCAAGATAATCATATACTTACGGGCAGAGAAAGAATAAAAAAAAAAAAGAATGTATTTATGGAGTCCAATATATCTGGAAAGATTTGGATTCATCCTCCCTATCATCTGTTTCTCTAAAGTTATTTTAGAAATATAAATATGAGTAAAAACCATATTTTGGTTTTCTTTTGGTGTTTATTTTATTATTTTTTCTCCACAGTCCATATTCCTGGTTCATCCAATTTCTTACTCTTTTCTTCCTTTCTCTGCATTTTAAAATATGACATTGTATGTAGGGGGCAAAATTATTTTTGTAGCAATATACCTCTACTTTCTTATTAAAGGGAATTTGAAAATATAACACAAATATGCATAATTTCGCCTGCAGGTATTTTATAGTTTGTTTCTACCAATATATTCATGATGCTAAATTTATAGGATATTGTCTCTAAGATGCTTTT
>NW_007898589.1:0-514 GCF_000696425.1 Galeopterus variegatus
ACTACATACAAGTTCCATCTGTATAGAGGACTTGAAACTTCTCCCATCCTGTCATGTAACTTATAACTCACACACCTTTTCCTTACTAATAAATATTCCTCTGCTCCTTTGTGGGTAGAAGACCCCAAATCTCAAGTTACTGTTGAATAGCTCATCATGCTCACAGTTCAATATGTAGTTACTTCCAAGTTCTTAGTATTTAGTTTGTCAATTATATATAGACCTCTGCCACCATCCCAGGTGAAGTTACACTTCATTTTGACAGTACAAGGATTTTGAAACATTATTGAATCTGCATCTCATATCTTCACCATTATTCTTTTTTTTTTTTTTAAACTGATTGAATTTACTAGGTTTGGGGTGATCTTAAACTTACAACGAACTAAACATTTAATTCAACTGACCAAGTGTTAGTCCATATTTCACTTGGGCTATATTTCAGGCCCACTAATAATCATAATCTTACCATTATTCTTTATTGGAAAAAATTAAATATACACACAGCTATATATAT
>NW_007898590.1:0-514 GCF_000696425.1 Galeopterus variegatus
GAGGTGCCAAAAGTCAGACAATGCTGAAGGCAGAGGACAGGAGCAGGAGGCTGGTCAGGGCGAGAAGCGGAAGAGTGAGAGAGAGGACGAGTTTGGGGGACTCGGGGAGTGCCTCTCGGCTCCATGCCGCTCCCCTCTCCAAGGAGCAGACTGATAACCAGGGAGGAGCTGCACACATCTCCAAGGGGGACAGAAGTCCCAGGAGGCCAAAGGACCCTACAAAAGAGCAGAGGCCTACAGCCCTTAGAGACTCGGGAGGGAGGGAGCCCCTCAGTGGGAAGGACGGGGAGACTGGGACAGACAGAGGCATTCCAAGTCTCAGCAGGAGTCCGAGTGAGTCCTGTGAAGCCAGCCGGGGGGTCAGCCTTGGTCCTCAGCAAGACTGCCTGTCAGCTCGGGAGTGGGTGGCTTGTGAGCACCAAGAAAAGAAAGGCGTGACCACCAGAAGCCGCCGTGGGCCCCTGAGCCAAGTCGAGCCCAAGGCTTTGGTCTCCATCTATCTGGCTGACTGGAG
>NW_007898591.1:0-514 GCF_000696425.1 Galeopterus variegatus
AAATGCAGTATTTTAATGAGCATTAACAAGAACTGGCATGTTTCAGGCAGCAAAGTCTTTTCATAGATTCATGGAAAGAGAGGGCTGTAAAGTAGCTAAGAGAGCTTCGGCCATGGCGCACAACTTCAGGGGGCACCGTCACATGGTGGACTTTAAGAATAGCACCCCTTGGCGTCCTGAAGTGCATAGTTATTATGGCCACAGCTGGTGTCCTGTAAATGGACCTCAAGGCTCAGACCAAGTTAAGGTTCCATCCCCTCCAAATGGTCACGCAATGTGTTTGAGTGCTCCTTGTGACAGAGAACCCTCTGCTTCTCATTGGAGATGACTCTGCTTAGGAATTCGAATGATCACTAAAACACCTCCACTCACATTCTTCACAGCAGAATCGGAGCTTCCCGTTACACCTCTTGGATCCAGGATTCAAGGCCAGACTGAGAGGTCTGTCCTCTCTCTTCTTAGCATCCCTACAGAAGTCTGGGAAAGCGAACAAGTTCCTCCTGAGTCTGATTCC
>NW_007898592.1:0-514 GCF_000696425.1 Galeopterus variegatus
ATTATCCTTATTGTACTGGACATTAAAAAACCTGCCATCTGCTTCTTTCAAGGCTGATTTCAATACAATGATCCTTAAAAGATAGTTCGAAACAAAGGTAATGGGAGCGTCTGCTCACAAAGTATGCAGAATCACAAGAGATCCATGCAGAATTCTCTCAAATATTTGGTTTTTACATTAATCTGCTGATGTGGCAGATTACATTTATGAGCTTTTCTAATCTTAAACCTTCTTTGTATACAACAAGTTGTATTATCTTTTTCATATTCTGTTAGATTTCCTAATATTTTGTTTCAGATTTTTGCATCTACGCTAAGGGTAATGTGCTTGCAATTTTGTTTTTCCATAATATTTTTCGTCACATTTGGCATTGGGGCTGGTCTCTCCAACTAAGTTGAGAAATACTAGTACTTTTTATATTGCCTATATTCTATTAAATAGAATAATCTGTTCCTTGACAATTTGATAAAATCATGCAGACCTCATCTTTCTTTTAGAAATAAATTTTCAACCA
>NW_007898593.1:0-514 GCF_000696425.1 Galeopterus variegatus
GGTGGCTTAAAGTCCTGCAGATGTCATACAGTGAAGAACTGTGGACACTGGCTTCAGAGCCATTACGTGAATTTCAAAGTCATGTGAAGACATTCTATCATTTTTTTTTTAACCCCAAACTGGAAAGTCTAGAAGCCAGTCAATTGCTGAGGGCTCTCACGGATCCTCTGCATCAGGAATATGACTTAAGATCTTGGCTACTCTCTTCAACCATTTCACAGCCCTCATGCTTAGCTAAGATGGTCCTAAGGGGTAATTTTTAAGTCACAGGTTACAATTAGTTAATTGGTCATAAAATTAATCTAGTAGGTTGTAAACATCATTTAAAAATAAAATAGAATTTACCAGTATGGTTAACACGATTAGGATGGTATTGCTCCATGAAATTTTTGTTTCAGTTTTTAAAATCTTTCTCTCTCGCTCTCTCGCTGTGTGTGTATGTGCTGGGTCTTAATGTAAAATTTATTTCTTACTCTGGGTTGCAGTAAAATCAGTTTGAAAGCTGCTGTCTTGG
>NW_007898594.1:0-514 GCF_000696425.1 Galeopterus variegatus
TTTCCTTATCCAGTAAACTGTTGATGGATATTAAGATTGGTTCCATATCTTAGCTATTGTATATTGAGCTGTGATAAATGTGGGAGTGCAGATATTCCTTCGACCTGATGATTTCCATTCCTTTGTGTACATGATGTACGGTACAGCAGCATGTATATGCTTGTTCTAACCCCAGCAATGGGATTGCTGAATTTTGTGGCAGTTCTATCTGCAATTGCTTGAGGAAACTCCATACTGTTAATGGCTGTACCAGTTTACAGTCCCACCAAAAGTGTAGGAGGGTTCCCCTTTCTGCTTATCCTTGCCAGCATTTGTTATTCTGCATCTTTTTGATAATAGGCAGTCTAACTGAGGTATGATGATATCTCAATGTGGTTTTGATTTCAATTTCCCTGGATGCTGAGTGATTTGTACTGACTTTTGATTTGTCTTCCCATTCAGGTTCTCTTTCCCCTGCTTCCTATTGTACCCACCGACTGAGCCAAAGTTATCTGGAGGTAATGATAGCACAGTC
>NW_007898595.1:0-514 GCF_000696425.1 Galeopterus variegatus
CTACTCATTCCTTGAAATGAGGGTCCCAGAGGGTCTAGAGATGACCAAGCTCTGGGTCAGAGTAAAAATTGGGGGAATAATAGAGGATATATATATGGACTCAGTATTAGACGATAGTAAAGAATTTTTTTCTTTTTTGTCAGATCGAGTAATGGCATGCTCGTTATGAAATAGGAAAGCCTCATCAGTTAGAGATGCATGCTGCAAAATGACATGATTTCTGGTATTTTATTTGAAATACTCAAGAGAAAAATGGAGGAATAAAGAAAGATCATAAGATAGGCAAAATTTTGATAACTTGAATTGATTGGCATACTGAAGGTCATTATAATATTCTACTTTTGTGTATTAAAAGATTTCTAGACTAAAAAAAAATTTTTTTAAATTGACTTTTAAGGCAATAGTTTTGATCTCTAAATGTTATGATCTCCAAACAAGACTTTTGTCTGAAATGACAAAAGGGAGGGAAGGGGAGAGGAATTTTTATTACCTAGATTGTAGGGCCCCATAAAAC
>NW_007898596.1:0-514 GCF_000696425.1 Galeopterus variegatus
CAACACCAAACTTACAGAAAAAGAAAGCTATCTCATTTACAACAGTTACCAGAAATAAAATACCTAGGAATAAATTTAACCAAGCAGATAAAAGGTCTCTACAATGAAAACTAAAATGCATTGATGAAAGAATTTAAAGAGGACTCAAAGAAAAAAAATGGAAAGACATTCCATGTTTATGGATTCATTCTAAGAATCAATATTGTCAAAATGCCAAAATATTTGCAAAATACTATCCAATGCAATCTCTATCAAAACACCAATGTCATTCTTCATAGAAATAAAAATAATAATAATCCTACCATTAAATGTGGTCAAATGAGCTGAATAGACATTTCTCAAAAGAAGAGATCCAAATGGCCAACAAGTATATGAAAAAGTACTCAGCATCACTAATCATCAGAGAAATGCAAATCAAAACCACACTGAGATATCATCTTACCCCAGTTAAGCTGGCTTTCTTCAACAAGACAGAAAATAACAAATGCTGGCAAGGATGTGGAGATGGGGGAAC
>NW_007898597.1:0-514 GCF_000696425.1 Galeopterus variegatus
GGGGAAGCCTTTACAGATTGGCCAGATATTCATCTGTTTCGAATGGGGGCTGAATCAGTAGACTTTTGTTAGATGCTCGATCAAAGCAATTCTTCCCCTGATTTACCTGGTATGTCACTGACACCACTATGCTCTCAGTTACTGACGTACAAGCCCTCACTCCTTTTCCTCCCTGTGTTTAGTCCTTTATATAGTTTACAAATCATTGGATTCACTCTCCCCTTCTACTTTCTTTACCTGTTTGAGCAAAAAGAAAATTATTTTGCATTTGGTCCTTTTATACACTCCTCCTCTGGTTAATGGTACATTGATAGGCTCCTATGTACCATATCTTCTGATATTCACATTCTTGTGTAGTCCCCTCCACACTGACTCCGGGTGTCATTATGTGACTGAATATAGCTGATAAAGTATCATCAATGTTGATGCAGAGGGGTCTTGAGAAGCACTTATTCACTGGAACTTGTCCTCTTGGAATTCTTCTTGGAATTCAGCTGCCATGCTGGCAGGAAGC
>NW_007898598.1:0-514 GCF_000696425.1 Galeopterus variegatus
TGATTAACTCATATTTGTTCTTCAATACATAATTCAAATACCCTCTCTCTCTTAAAGCCTATCTGAGAAGAATTAATTGCACTTCCTGGATCCACATAGCTTACTGGGCATCCCTCAACCACACAGCATCTGTCATCTCACTATTCTGTCATGTCTGTGCCTGTCTTTGTCCACACTAAACTTTGGGCAACCTTGGCTCTAAGACCATCTTATTAAACCCTGTGTCCTCACTGTATCTAACAGAGTAGATGGAGTAAATGAATGAAAAAAATCCTATAATGCTTCCGGAAAAATTATTAAATTGTTTCAGCATATTTTACATGTCTGGTTGTGTACTTATTCTTTGACAAACCACAAACCATGGGGCCATATTTTACTATAGGTCCCATACACTAATAATGTTCAGTCATGAGCATTGTGCCTGGCACAGAAAAAAAATGCACAATAATTGTTTCCTTAATGATTATTGATTCAGTAAACCAGATGCCTTATTTTGTCAATTATTTGGGGGAAA
>NW_007898599.1:0-514 GCF_000696425.1 Galeopterus variegatus
AATGCTTTACCTTCCCCTGTTCTTATACTTCTTTCAAAATACTTTTTTGGTTTTAGCCAAGAAAGTCTCTCAATTTCTTCCTAGTCTGCCACCATACCTCTGGGTGGTGTGATTATTTCCATCTTTTAATTATCTGCAGTCTGTTTTTTTTTTTAATTATTGTCTCTTACTACTTAAACAACTTTTTCCTTTTTTGTAATATGTCCCATTTGTCCCTTCATAATAGTAAATATTTATATTTTTCTCACTGAGACTACTGGAATTTTGTGTATTATATTGATGTCATAATCTCTTGATTTTATTTAACAATTGTATTTTAAAAAAATTTTTACATCACAGTAATTTTGCAACTGGTTTTCAATTAATAAAATACTGAGAATATTGTAAAAAAAATTTATTTTTAGAACTAATCCTAACAGAGTAATTGTCTCACCAAAGTATTTTTTATAACAGTAAAGTGTTAGAAAAAAGTAAGTTAACTTAAATAAATTTCCAACAAGAGATGTATTATATA
>NW_007898600.1:0-514 GCF_000696425.1 Galeopterus variegatus
TTTTTGTAGCTGAATTCCATTGTGTAAACATACCACAGGGTTTTTTATTCACTCCTCCATTGATGGGCATTTAGGTTGATTCCATCTCTTGGCCGTTATGAATAGCGTTGTGATGAACACGGGAGTGCAGGTGTCTTTTTGGTATATTGATTTCATTTCTTTGGGTATATACCCAGTAATGGGATAGCTGGGTCAGAAGGTAGATCTATTTTTAGTTCTCTGAGGAATCCCCATACTGTTTTCCACAATGGCTGTACCAATTTATATTCCCACCAACGGTGTAGGAGGATTGACTTTTCTCTACATCCTTGCCAGCATTTGTTACTTTTTGTCTTGTTGATAACAGCCATTCACTGGGGTGAGATGATATCTCATTGTGGTTTTAGTTTGCATTTCCCTGTTGATTAGTAATTTCGAGCATTTTTTCATGAGCTTGTTGGCCATTAGTATGTGTTCTTTTGAGAAATGTCTGTTCAGGTCCTTTGCCCATTTTTTAATTGGGTTATTTGTTTTT
>NW_007898601.1:0-514 GCF_000696425.1 Galeopterus variegatus
TTTTTTTTTTTTTTCCTTTTTGTCTTTTTTCGTGACTGGTAACGGGATCGCAACCCTCGTGTCGCGCTCGCACCGTGCTCAACCAGTGAGTGGACCAGTCTCTATATGGGATCCGAACCCTCGGCGGGAGCGCCACCACACTCCCAAGCGCCGCACTCTACCAAGTGCGCCACCGGGCCGGCCCGGCATTTTTCTGATAACGTTTTGGCTGACTTTTTCAAAACACTCTCATAATGAGCATATGTCTTCGTTCCTTGACCCTCCAGGAAGTCAACAAGCAAAATGCCTCGAGCATCCCAAAACACTGTTGCCATGACCTTTGCTCTTGACTGGTCCACTTTTGCTTTGGCTGGACCACTTCCACCTCTTGGTTCCCATTACTTTGATTGTGCTTTGTCTTAGTACTGGTAAGCCATTTTTCATCTCCTGTTATAATTCTTTGAAGAAATGCTTCAGGATCTTGGTCCCACTTTTTTTTTTTTTTTTTTTTTTAAAGATGACCGGTAAGGGGATC
>NW_007898602.1:0-514 GCF_000696425.1 Galeopterus variegatus
TGCCTGTTAGGTTCAATTGGTGCGTGCGTGCGTGCGTGTGTGTGTGTGTGTGTGTGTGTGTAATTTTTTCTTTGAATTGCTTTCACTTTGTTTTTCAAGAAGAGACCCTCATGCTTGGCAGTGTACACATGCATGTAACCTGTCCCTCATTCTTTCTGATTTTAATTCATTTCTATGGTTTTTCGAAGTAAAAATCAAGCAAAATATTGTTTCCATATAATGGAATATCACATCATTTAAAATATCATATTTTGAAAGACTAACATTATAGGAAGAAAATCATGAAATATGTAAAAGTAGGAAAAAAAAAAACAAAAAAAACCCCAGGATGTAAAACCATATATATCATGAACCTAATCTTTCAAAAAGAAATACTCATTTATAAACAAACAAACAAACAAACAAACAAACAAAAACCTCAGAAAGGAAATATATAATGTTAATAGAGATATAGGTGATTTTTATATTATTCCTCATCGGTCTCTGTATTTTCAAAATTATCTGTAATAGCTTG
>NW_007898603.1:0-514 GCF_000696425.1 Galeopterus variegatus
CCAACCCCTTAGTCTATACTTCCTATTCTAGTTTATGGTTTACCTGGTCCTGATGTCTGATTTTTGTATTTATATTTCACTTGTATATATTTCTTGTAAACAATTCCAATGGTTTCCAATGGTGGAAGAAGTAAAGGTAGAAAAAAAGAAGAAAAGAAAATTAGGGGAAGAATTGGAAGATATAGGAAAGTGAGATGGGGGTGGGCAGAAGGTGTGCATGTAACCTGGCATCCTCTGGCTTTCTCAAGAGTAAACTCCTGGGCTTCCACCTCCTTTGACTCATGCTGTCCTGAATACTAATGCATTGAGACAACATGTGCTATTTGAGAACGTCTGTCCACCTGTCCTCGGCTTGCCACATTCCTGGGAGCACAAACCTGGGATCTGGACCACTGGACCATGTGAAAATTAGTACTCCCAAGCATGGCCTGTGATCTATTAAACTACTCTTTAGTGTAGATCTGCCTAAGGTCAAGAGGTTGCCAAAGTGGCCTCTCTTTTCTCCAAAATGTCC
>NW_007898604.1:0-514 GCF_000696425.1 Galeopterus variegatus
GTGAGCACTCAAAAACTATTTTAATCAATTAATTAATAGGCTCTTGAGTTTCCCAATTGTCGGGCAGAAATGTTTCAATTATCAGACCAAGAATTTAAAACAACCATCATTAATATGCTTAGGGCTGTAATGGATAAAGTAGACAGCATGCAAGAACAGATGGGCAAGTAAGCAAAGAGACGGGGAAATTCTAAGAACTAAAAGAAATGCTAGAGATCAAAAAAACTGTAAAAGAAATAAAAAAGTCCTTTGATGGGCTTATTACTACAATGAACACAGCTGAGGAAAGAATTTCTGAGCTTGAGCATATCTCAACAAAAACCTTACAAGTTGAAAAGCAAAGAGAACAAAGACTAAAAAAAATAAGATAGAATATTCCCAAAGTGTGGGACCAGAACAAAAGGTGTAACATACACATAATTTCAATACAAGAAGGAGAAGAAAAACAAAAACAAATAGAAGACATATTTGAAAAAGTAATAATTGAAGAATTACCCAAATTAATGTCTGACAC
>NW_007898605.1:0-514 GCF_000696425.1 Galeopterus variegatus
CATTGAACAATTAGTGTCTAAATAGTGGAGGATTAGCTAATTATGTACATTTTGGCATCACCAGCCAAATTTTGCTAAGCTTGTTCTACTAGCCTTTCACGTAAAAATACCTTTGCCACCAACCCTCAAATACTATAAAAGCCATTTGGGCCCAGGTGTCTTGGAAATGATTGGAGACAGAGAACATGGCTATACAAGGATGCCTGAATTAATGCAGTGTAAAACAATCTTGTGACTTGTTTATACATTTGTGACAAGGAGGCAGGATCTGGAAGTTCTAGAGTCACTGCTCTTGGTATTCCGATGGACTCCAGTGAATTAAACTTTCAAACCTCTAGCTCTTTTTGGCTCTTAAACACCCAGCTAGAGTCTTTTTTTTTTTTTTTTTAATCTCATCCCAATTCAGGCAGACATTGAGTAGCCAGAAACACTCTTAAAGAGGACACCAAACCTGAAGAGCTGCCATCTTGAAAGGCAGCAAATTAAATCCGAGTTTAGCAACAGAAAGCAAAAA
>NW_007898606.1:0-514 GCF_000696425.1 Galeopterus variegatus
CAGCATTATTCATAGTAGCCAAAAAGAAGAAACAACTCAAATGTCCATCAACTGGCACATGAATAAACAAAATGTCGTATATCATCCACTGGGATGAACACATTATCTTTGGCAGTAAGAGGGAACGAGGTGCTGATGCGCTACCACCGGGCGCATCTTGGAAGCGTCCTGCTGAGTGAAAGCAGCTGGTCACGAAAGACCACACCTTCTATGGCTCCATTTATATGACCCTTCCAGACAGACACATGTAAAGAGACAGAGAGCAGGCTGGTGGTCAGCTAGGGCTGGGACTGGGGAAGGGTGAGGAGGGACTGCTCATGGGCACCAGGATGCTGAAAACATTTTAAAATTAGATTTGTTGATGCTTGCCCGACTCTGTAAATATGTTAAAAATCATGGAGTTGCACACATTAAAAGGGTGAGCTTTATGGTACGGAAATGCTATTTCAGCGAAGAAGCCGTTAACAATGGGGAAAACAGGAGACACCCTCGGCACACGCTGCTTGTCAGCCAG
>NW_007898607.1:0-514 GCF_000696425.1 Galeopterus variegatus
TATCTTGTAGGTTTCCCATGGATAGATAAGATAATAGGTAATTTAGTGCATGTGTAATTTCACTTTTATCATTTAGGTCTAGCTGCTTCTTCATATTTGCCCAGTTTGTGCCAGTTTTGTCTGAGAATGCCTTCTCTGGCTCAATCATCAGCTCAGTGCTTGTGTTCTGCTTCCGAGCTCTTAATATCTTCATGAATTTTCCTTCTGGATTCTTTAGAGATGCCTCTTCAACTGTCAAAAGAGAAGAGACTGCTTTTGATAAGGAAGGCTCATGGAACAGCTTTTTGTCAGGCCACAGGTATACACCCCAGTCAAATAAATTAGGAGTCAGCAAACATATGAGTGCCATTTAGAGAGGAGAAAAATAAACCAACACTTAAATCTATGAAATAGCAACAACAAAAAGAGAAAAAGACATCATTTGAAAAAGTGGCTACCTACTAAGAACATTCTATTTAGATTATTCCATTGGTCCCCAATGGCCAATTGCCCAGTACTCATGCCCAAGGCTGGA
>NW_007898608.1:0-514 GCF_000696425.1 Galeopterus variegatus
TGGGAATTCGCTGTGGCACCTAGCAGCCAACTGACGTGGACATCTGTTTGATGATGGGCCCGGAGATGTATGTTATATTATTTTCTTTGTACACAGAACTTACCTCACGAGATCATACTCTTGTGGGGAAAAAAAAATTGTCCGTTAAATTGGGAAATTGCTCATTTATCATGAATGAATTAAGGTGTTGTCACCTGCAAGCAGACTGTGAGGTGACTTCCATGAGGACCCCTTTCCACATTGAGACCCAGTCTGCAGGCTTCCCTGGGACCTGGCCCATAGGTGGCAGTCTCCCTTCATTGTTTCTGGACCGCAAACCTCAGAAGGGCAGCTTGTGATACCAGTTTCTTTT
Organism: Galeopterus variegatus; assembly: GCF_000696425.1. Taxonomy (NCBI): domain Eukaryota; kingdom Metazoa; phylum Chordata; class Mammalia; order Dermoptera; family Cynocephalidae; genus Galeopterus; species Galeopterus variegatus. Next base: position 353 of record NW_007898608.1, read on the forward strand.
GCTCTTTTCTTTGGGTTTCCTAATATTTAACGTTCCTTCCACTCAACTCCCCCCTCCTCCGCACAGAGAGGGCAGAGACTAGATTACTAGAGTGGAGCAATTGACAACAGAAAGTTCACCTGGAACCAGCCACAGTCAGAAGAGCTGGGATGTGCCTCTCTG
>NW_007898609.1:0-488 GCF_000696425.1 Galeopterus variegatus
TGTTGAATATCTCTGCCAAAAACACTCACTGGAGGTTGAGATTTCACAAGCCAGTTTAACCTTGGTGCAGGAGGCAGCAGAATGTGTTTCTCACATCTAGCCTGTAGCAATTCGGGTTTGCAAGTTCTACATGGAAGCCCGTTGGAGCCTATGGGGCAAACGGCTTGTTAGAAGTCTCTTTCAAAATCTCTGTCAAAATGCGTCAGAGAAGCTTCTGAGCTTAGAATCCAGTGAAGGTGTGCTAGTTAGAAGAGACGTAGAGCTGAGAGGAGTTTGTTTTCAGAAATTAGATGCGAAATCACACAATAAACGGCTCTCAAACAGGCTTGAAAGGTTTGTTGAATAAAAGGTTTGTTGAATATCTCTGCCAAAAACTATCACGGGAGTTTGAGATTTCAAAAGCCAGTATAACTCTGATGCAGGAGGCAGCAGAATGTGCTTCTCACATCTAGCCTATAGGAATTCGTGTTTGCAAGTTCTACGTGGAA
>NW_007898610.1:0-514 GCF_000696425.1 Galeopterus variegatus
GTTTACAAACTACCCATCCAACAAAGAATTAATAAACAGAATATACAAAGAACTCAACTCAGTGGCAAAGAGTTTATTACTGTTTAAACTAGAAATGCTTTTCTCAGATGAGTGGCATAATAATTAAAAAATGCGTCACATTATCGTAACTCATCAAAACCAATTTATCTTAGATTTGCTGAAAATATCTCAGTTTCAGTGTCTATCTGGTACCTCAAAACATAAAAGATATTAGTAGAAGAGAAAAAAAAGATATAGTGATTTGTACAATGTGTGCTTATATATTATTAGTTGGAATGAGAAAATATGTTTTTTTAAATACCAAACTATTTAAAAAATGGTATTTTATTTTTGTTATTTTAAATATTTATTTGTTTTTGATTATACATGAGGTACAGAGTTGAGTATCAGCATTTGTGTACAGTATGCGATAACCAAATCAATATTATTAGCATGTTTATCATTACAAATCATAACTACTCTGTGTTCCTTGCCCAATTACTCCCTGTACCCC
>NW_007898611.1:0-514 GCF_000696425.1 Galeopterus variegatus
GTTCATGTTCAGACTCAGCCTCCTGTCGGTCTGCAGAAGGTTCTGCCTCCTCGGTGGTCTGATCATGCTCAGCCTCACCTTCCCGTCGGGCTGCAGAAGATTCTGCCACTTCGGTGGTCTGTTCATGCTCAGCCTCAGCCTCCTCTTGGTTTGCAGAAAGTTTGTCCTCCTCAGTAGTCTTTTCATGTTCAGACTCAGCCTCCTGTTGGTCTGCAGAAGGCTATGCCTCCTCGGTTGTCTCTGCATTCTCAGCCTCCGGCTCTTGCTGGTTTGCAGAAAGTTCGGCCTCAACCGTGGTCTGTTCATGCTCAGCCTCAGCCTCCTGCTGCACTGCAGAAGGGTCTGCCTCCTCGGTGGTCTCTGAATGCTCAGCCTCAGCCTCCTGTTTGGCTTCAGAAGGTTCTCCCGCCTCGGTGGTCTCTGCATGCTCAGCCACACCCTCCTGTTGGCTAAAGAACGTTCTGCCTCCTCGGTCGTCTGTTCATGCTCAGCCGCAGCCTCCTGCTGGGCCGCT
>NW_007898612.1:0-514 GCF_000696425.1 Galeopterus variegatus
TAGCAGGGAGGAGGGAAGAGATTGCTTTTGGCGGACAATGGAATCAGTGGAACTGAGGCACAGAGAGGTTAAGTGACAGAGACAATATTCAAATCCAGGCAGTTTAAAATTCTAAAACCTTCTATCCTAACCATATCTCTTAACCAAATAAACAGAAGAACCAGAGGTCTGCTGCCCAATGACCAAACTGACTTAATGACTGAGCAGACCTTGCTATCTTAGGGCATGAATGGGAATACAGAGAGGTGGAGATATCAGAACCCCCTGGAGGGCTTTCTCTGAACCATGCATGGCCCCTTCCCAGAAATTCTGCCACAATCCCCAATACACATGTGTCCTATGGTTGACTCCCATTGAAATCGGTGTGTTTCTGAGCCACTATTACCAATGGCTTTTTTGAATGGTGGAAGGAGGAGGTTAAGAACCACTGTGATAAGAAATATGCAAACTATACAGGGATTTGGTATTATGTCTTTTAATAGATTTTGAGGGGTTTACTTTTTTTTTTTTTTTT
>NW_007898613.1:0-514 GCF_000696425.1 Galeopterus variegatus
GAAGTCTTGATTGTGATCTTGGGGGAAAGCAAGCTGACCTCATCTTTATGATGCTGTGTTCTTCTGGGGAAGAATTTCCCTGGTTAGCTTTAAGTTTGTAGTAGGTGTACAGTTCCAGGATTTCAGAGGGGCCCTGTTAAGTTGTGAGGTATGGAACCAAGTTTAGAGGTCCTGAAGCTCTGTTGCAGTGTGGGTGGTGAGAAGAGCTTGGTAGGGTCCTTTCCAACAGGATTCAAGGGAAGCCTTTTCCTGATGTTGTTTCCAGAAGACTCCTCTCTAGGTTGTAGACTGTGAGAGGTTTGATTGTGCTTGGCATGAGAATCAGGGAAGGCCTCTTTTACCTGATGGAAATAAACTCTGGCATAATGCATTTGAGCTTTTTAATTTGCCAAGAAAAATGGGTTCCTCCATTACTGGAAACTTTTCCAGAGATGCCTTATAATGGAAATGCATTTTGTAATAATTTCTTAGCCACCATTATAGAATCAACTTTTCAACATAGGAAAGCTTCTAT
>NW_007898614.1:0-514 GCF_000696425.1 Galeopterus variegatus
TATATATATATATATATATTTAAAAGATGACCAGTAAGGGGATCTTAACCCTTGACTTGGTGTTGTCAGTACCACGCTCTCCTAAGTGAGCTAACCGGCCATCCCTATATAGGGATCCGAACCTGTGGCCTTGGCGTTATCAGCAACACACTCTCCCAAGTGAGCCACGGGCCGGCCCAGAACTAGGTTAGTATTAACCTGCGTTAAGCCTCTTTCTCGGTTTAAAAAAGTTATATACAGTTTGTGTGTACATATATATACAAAGAGAAGGAGAGGTGGAGTACATTTCACACATAGAAACTTGGAAAATGGATATCAAGATACTTTCATATTAGTTTAACAGACACACGCTCACTTCCCCTCAAGCTTAAAATCTTAAAATTAAGAATGACAACTGAACGCCTTCTATATTTTTAGCTTATGGTAACGCTTATATATTTTTAGCTACTGGTAAATGGACACCAAATATATGGCATATCACTAAAGACGGCAAAACATCTTAAATCCAAAGCAA
>NW_007898615.1:0-514 GCF_000696425.1 Galeopterus variegatus
AACTGCAAGAAACTAGACCCTGTGAAATATATTTGCTTTACAGATGTAAGTATACTCCACAGTGTCCTCCCCATTTACTAATTAGGTGTTTACATTTAGTTCAGCATGAAAACATTGATACCTTGGGAACAGAAGAGCAGATTGTCAAAAAAGTAGTGAATCAATATAGGTCAATAAATGAAGCAGGTTATGCCACTCAGAGATATCTTAGAGGAGTGGTTGTTTTTTCAAGACTCCCATCCTCCAAGTTGACCCAAACCTAGAGGCAATCTCTTTCCATGATCCCAAGAAGAATCTTCGCACTAATCCTTTCTTGGTAGAACATCTGATATTATAGCTATTGGTTTACAAGCAGCCTTAGAGCGACCTTTCACACAATGTCCCTCTGTCCATGGTGCTGATCCATCAACACTTTGGCCAGCAACCTGAGGAACTATAACGTGCTTTTGGCCGATGGGATTTAATGTAGGATTACCATAAAAGTGAACATTAAATATATGCTAAATAGCTCCAG
>NW_007898616.1:0-514 GCF_000696425.1 Galeopterus variegatus
GTTGTTCACCTCCGTTGGCCCTATTTCTCACACTCAGTCTCCAAGACATTGCTGTCCTCCACTCGACTACCATTGGGTTTGGGACATCGCCCTGAACCTCCATGGGATCGCTGGCCCCAACTCAACCTCCATTTCGTTGGGGACATTGAATTCAACCTTCATGGCCTCGGAGTCCTCACACTCAACTTCCACTAGGATGGAGACATCACAGACCACCTCCATTGGCTCGCTTCCTCGCACTCACCCTCCATGGCCTCACTGTCCTCGACTCAAAGTCGATTGGGCTTGGGATGTCGCACCCAACCTTCTTGGGATCGCTGTCCCCAAAGCAAACTCCATGGTGTTGGGGACATCCCATTCAACCTCCAAGGCCTCGCTGTCCTCACGCACGACCTCCATTGGGATGGAGACATCGCAGACAACATCCGTTGGCTTGCTGTCCTCAACACAACCGCCATTGGGTTGGGGAAATCGCACTCAACCTCCATGGGCCTGCTGTCCTCAACTCAACTTC
>NW_007898617.1:0-514 GCF_000696425.1 Galeopterus variegatus
AAAAAAAGCAAGTCAGAATGATACATGTAATTCTATTTATATAAAGTTGATAAACAGACAAAACTTAACAACATATTTTTAAGGGATATATATACACAGGCAGTAAAAGGATCAAGGAAATGGTGAATACTAAATCCGGGAAAGTGGTTACCTCTGAGGGCAGGGGAGAAGGATACAATTGGAGAGGGGCATTGTGGGTCTCCAAAAATATTACTGATGTTTTATTTCTTACACTGGAGGTGAATTAAAAAAAAACAAACAAGAGGTAAATAAGTAAATAAATAGATAAAATAAGGGAAAATTATAATGAAAAATAAAATCTTGTTACAAAAAGAATCTGTGTATTAACAATAAATACAAGGGTACTTCAAAAAGTTCATGGAAAGGTAGAATTAAAAGGTAATTCAAATCTTTCCATGAATTTTTCCTTTTTTGTAAACAATGACCTGTACATATTTGTGGGGTACAGTGTGTTGCTTCAATACATGCATAGACTGCACAATGATTCACTTAG
>NW_007898618.1:0-514 GCF_000696425.1 Galeopterus variegatus
CTGTGGTGAGAGCAAGTTTTCCCATCACCAGATTTCGAAAATGAAGTAAGCCAAAACAAGGTTTTCATGGGGAAAAAATGGTTTTTATCCTGAAGACATTTCAAGAAAAATGTCTTCAAGACCAAAACCAAAACTAAAAATATATGTGGGGAAAAGTCAGGAACATTCCATCAGTCAACTGTTTCAACAGAGTAATCCCCATTCACTGCCCACCAAAGGCATTCCAGGTTACAAAGGACCTGAACGCAAACATTGATATCTCAAGAGTTCAGGGCAGAGCCTCACACTGAAGCCACTTAACATACCCCCCAGAAGTTCTTTTTGTTTCTGCTATATTAAGATTATAAAGTGTCCAAATTTCAAAAGTAAAAACTTTCTCTATAAAATACCAGGTTTAGGGCCGGCCTGGTGGCGCACTGGATGGTGCGCTGCTTGGGAAGCACGGCAGCGCTTCCGCCTGAGGGTTCGGATCCCACATGCAGACCGGTTCCCGCTCACTGGCTGAGCGAGGCGC
>NW_007898619.1:0-514 GCF_000696425.1 Galeopterus variegatus
AAGACCCACAACACGACCCAGGCCCAGAACAGGACCCAGACCCACAACAGGACCACGACCCACAACATGACCCAGGCCCAGAACAGGCCAAGACCCACAACAGGACCCAGACCCACAACAGGATCCAGACCCACAACACGACCCAGGCCCAGAACAGGCCAAGACCCACAACACGACCCAGGCCCAGAACAGGCCAAGACCCAGAACAGGACCCAGGCCCACAACAGGACCCAGGCCCACAACAGGACCACGACCCACAACAGGACCACGACCCACAGCAGGACCCAGACCCACAACAGGACCCAGGCCCGCAACAGGCCAAGACCCGCAACAGGACCCAGACCCGCAACAGGACCCAGATCCGCAACAGGACCCAGGCCCGCAACAGCACCCAGACCCACAACAGGACCCAGACCCACAACAGGCCAAGACCCATAACAGGACCCAGACCCTCAACAGGACTCAGACCCACAACAGGCCCCAGGCCCACAACAGGACCCAGACCTACAACAGG
>NW_007898620.1:0-514 GCF_000696425.1 Galeopterus variegatus
GGAATAAATTATGAGGAGCAGGCTGCTATACCAAGCAACAAATGAGAAAACTAAGTTAGGGTTTTTAAAGGGCCTATGTTCAGTGTAGGAGTGGGTTTCCCTTCAGTCTCTAGGGGAGCCCCATTCTAATCTTTAAGCTGGAGTTTTTCAGATTGTTTTCTCTTGGTATTTGAATGAGAGAGTCGAATGAGCCAGGCTTTAAATTAAATAACAGGGCGTGTTCAGATTGGGGGCCTAGTGCTATTCATAGGGAGTTGTTTTTATTCTCTGTCTTGCCCCTTCTTGGATGAGTTAGGCTGGAATATGCCCCTCAGTTCTCCATTCTATAAACTGAAAGCAATCGCTCATTTACAGAGCTTTGCTAATGCCAATAAACACTTGCAAGAAAATATTGAAGTAATAATGTGAAACTTTTCAGTATTATCCTTTACCTTAAGGTCTGTATTGATGCTTAGATGGTCTCCCTCATCATCAGTAACCATCTATTTTGAAAAAGAACAATGTTTTTTTTTTT
>NW_007898621.1:0-514 GCF_000696425.1 Galeopterus variegatus
ATAAAAATTAGTTATTTCAAATCTATCTTCCAAATAACCTGGATAGGTCCTAAATATCAATAGATTAAACAAAAGAGGTAGTGCCCAGTATAGCAGAGTCAACAGTGCAGCAGACTCTGGTATCAGTCAGACCTGGGTTTGAATTCTACCTATACTACTTATTACCCTATGATGTTGGGCATGTTATTTGATTTTTCTGTGCCTCCATGTCCTCATCTGAAAAGTGGGGATAATAAGAGTATCTGCTTCATGTGATAGGTGTGATTATTCAATGAGAAAATCTAAGTAGGGGCTTCAACAATGCCTGGTGCATAGTAAGGGTTCGATTAGTGTTAGCTATGATTATTATCCTAAAGTTTATCAGACTTTGTGAGAATTTAATCAAAACCATACATTTAACTGCTGTACAGCAACTCTGATAGAGAGTAAAATCTATGAGACAATGAATAGCCAATGACACTATATAAAGAATGAAAGTGAAGGATACTTAGTTTTCCTTTAGGTTAAGATTATG
>NW_007898622.1:0-514 GCF_000696425.1 Galeopterus variegatus
AGACTGTGTCTTCTAAATCTTCTTAATCGTTCTAAGCTCATCTATTTGCTTCCCACTTCTCTTCCAATCCACCCACCATTTCTCAGCCTGAATGCCTGTTAAAGATACAATGAATCATTCATACAGTTACTCAACTGATATTTGTGGAGCACTTACTATGTCTCAGACAATGCTTAAGGTACTGAGGATACCACTGGGAATGGAAGATAAGATCTGTGCTTTCATGAATTTATGGGCAGATGAGAAGAGACAAAGAATAAGCAAATGAGCAAATGATTAAGCGTGAACATATTGATAGGGATGAATGCTATGATTAAAAAAGAGAAACTGGTGGGGTGACAAGGAGAACCCCAAGTGCTACTCCTAATTGGGCCACTGATAAACTGAAGCCTGAATGAAAAGAGCAAACTAAGCAAGAAACTGAAGGAGACCATTGCAAGCAAAAGGAATAGCTGATGTCATGGGCATAGGTGGGAGCAAGCTGGAGTGAATGGACATACATATGCGATGATGC
>NW_007898623.1:0-514 GCF_000696425.1 Galeopterus variegatus
GATCAATAGATCTAGGCCTTTTATTGTTCTGTATTAATGAACACTGCATATCTGGGTGGTCTAACTTAGTTTGTATACAAAAGAAACTGGTGTTTTTTAAAAAATGATGTTTTCACAAAGGGAAATCATATACATTGTCTATGCCTGCTTTGCGTAACTAAAGATTTATGTTAATGGTGATAGAGCTAATGTGGCACACAGGATAGATCATCTCAGCTTGGTATTGTAATTGAAGGCTCCCTAGAAACCAAGCAAACTACTGCCACAAAGGCAACCCATGGAGAAAGCCCAGGAATGGTTTATGTACATAAAGGTTTGATTCTGTTGGCTCCAGCTTCCTGGAACCTGGCTCTTGATGCCTGTCTAGACAACTATCCCTATTTCCTTAACAACACTTACTTTTCTGATTACAGTGGTTGTTTCCAAAAGCACCCTAGAGCAAGAATGTTAAACAACAATGCCATCTTCTTTCTAGAAATCCTTTTTCATGTCCAAGCTAATGAGCCAACAACTA
>NW_007898624.1:0-514 GCF_000696425.1 Galeopterus variegatus
CAGGCAGCTGAGGGAGCCCACCTGCTCTAGGTCATTGGCTCTTCACAGGAGCTAATTCCCCCCAACAGATACGTAGCACACCTGGAGGCACTGGCATCTAGTGGCTACATACCCTACAGTGCTCAGGACCAAAACATCAACCTGTTGAGGTGGAAAAGCCCTGCTCGTGGCTTGGCACCCGAAGGGTTAAGCAGCCACACTGCCCAGGCTGCCTTCCTGCCTGCCCACCACACTGCAGCAAGGATGCATTAAGCCCAGCCAGGAGACAGGCCGCTGCGCCGGCCGCATGGTTCCCATTAGCAGCGCTCTGCTTGGCAATGTTCCCTCTGGCAGCCTGCCTTCCCTCCCTGCCCCACCACACTCCACCCCAACTCAAAAGAAAATACCAGGATCCACATATAAAACCAGCTCACTCCCCCCCGTCTCTTACCCCAGTCTTGAATCAAACAAGCTCTTAAACTCCTGACCTTCCGCCCAGGCCCCAGGTTTGCTTCTCAGCAGCAGCAGCAGCAGC
>NW_007898625.1:0-514 GCF_000696425.1 Galeopterus variegatus
AGAAAAAAAAAGTTGAATACACAGAAATAGAGAATAAAATGGTGAGATGTTGGTTATGGGGGGAGGGGAAATGGGGAGATGTAGGTTAAGAGATACAAGATTGCAGACATGTAGGATGAATAAGTCTAGAGATCTAAAAAAATCCTATATACTCTTTAACACATTTTCCCCTTTTCCTTCACTTTCCTTCTTATCCACTACTAATTCTTGGCTTAGAATAAAAGACTTCCCAGAGACTAGACACCATGAGCTGACTCATCTCTGCAGCGTCATGGCATTCCTGAACTGCTCATCTCTATTTCATAGTCTCACTCCCTCACCTAGCCTATGGCTGGCTCCCTTTTCTCCTTCAGGTCTCTGCTCAAACCTCCCCTTCAAAAGCCAGCCTTCCCGGGTTGTTCTTTATAAAACAACAATTCCTTCCCTATTCTTTCTCAACACTCCCTAGTCTCCTTTCCTGCTTTTTTTTCCTTATGACTTCCCTATTTGTTAGTTTGATTACTGTCTAGTTAGC
>NW_007898626.1:0-514 GCF_000696425.1 Galeopterus variegatus
AGAGACCCTCTTCCTTGATGTCCATGGACAAAGAGTGAAGAGACAGGTGCACAGGTGCCTGCGGTTCACTGAATCCATGTGTGACGTGAAAGCAGGTCAGGCAGGCAATGGCCGAGATGACAGCTTTCTTCCAAACAGTAAGAGAAACACCTCCTTAAGTTAAGCTTTAATATTACACCCTTAGCTGTTAGGAAAGGTCAGTATAAAAAAAATCACATGAAGACTACGTCTACATCTTTTGTATAACTCATTAAAGATTCCAGCGTACCATGCTATTTATCGCTGCTTAAATGAGAATCCTTGTTTAAAAAAGCATCTTGGAATTTAACGGAAAGAAAAAATTATTTCACTTTTTTTAGGGAAAAAAATGGTTCATAGAATTTTGATTTCGGCCTTAGATACAAGGGAAGCTCAGAGCTAAATGTTTTAGTGAATTACAGCAATTACTCCTAGCCTGTTTTCAGGTACAAAATTCAAATTCAAATCCAAATTTTTCTCATCATTTTAGCATCAT
>NW_007898627.1:0-514 GCF_000696425.1 Galeopterus variegatus
GACAGAAGTGAGCAAACACTTGGAACTGCAGACCCTTTCTCCTTGTTCAGTTCTGTCTGCACAATACATAGGCCAGTGCAGAAATGAAGATCTGCAGGCTGTAGTCTTCTGGGTTCACTGGCTGGGACACAAGGGTTGGGTACATGGCCCAGTTGTTTGGGAACATGGGTCCATCCCTGGGTGAGGACACCGCAAATTCAGGTTGTCTCCCAGGGCTGCACTTCCACAGCAGGAGTAACATTACAGCTGCAAACCACGCTGGTGGTGCCCTGGCGGAAGCTTCCAGAGGCCCTGCTGGGCTTCCTGGGGCCCCAGTGATGGGAGCATCATTTTTGTTTCCTGTTTACGGTTGTTCTGATTAGAGATGAGGCCAAACTGATTGCTATAAACCACAACCAGACCTCCTCTGGCCAGCAGCTCAGAGCTCCCTTGATTATAATGATGTCATTAGCAGGAAGGCAGTGTTAACAGGGATCACAAGGGAGGGCACAGGAACTCAGGCTCTAGCAAGGGC
>NW_007898628.1:0-514 GCF_000696425.1 Galeopterus variegatus
AATGAGTATCTATTGTGTTCCAGGAAAGTTCTACATTCTTGGGTCCAGTAGGGAAGAGACCTGATGACCAGGATACCGTCCCTATGCATCCCAAGGGAGGGAGCCATTTACTCATTCATTCAACACATATTTATTGAGCACCTACTATGTGTTGGGCAGTATTCTAGGCACTGGGGATAACGCAGAGTGCAAAACCAACTCCCTCCCCTCCGATATGTTCTAGTAGGATGGTGGAGAGAGAAAAGTGTTTCTTATAGCTCATTTTTTTTGTGCTTTTTAGTTCATTTTGCTCTATAGTTGCCATAGAATAGGGTTTCTCTTGTAGCACTACAGTAAAACAGCTTTTTCTTATGTACTAATTTATCAGCATGGGCTGGACATTTCTGGTATCATGATATAAGAAGAGATACAGAACAGAAAATCAATCAAGGAGATCTAACATCCAACTCAGGAGTTTCCAAAAGAGAGAACTGAGAAAATGAAAGGGAAAATAGAATTAAAGAAGCCACCCATG
>NW_007898629.1:0-514 GCF_000696425.1 Galeopterus variegatus
ATACTTGCTGAAACCTGTATTTGGACCCTGTTGAGTGTGTGTGTGTGTGTGTGTGTGTGTGCACGTGTGTACGTGAGTGTGTGTGCATGCACGTGTGTGTGTTTGCACATGAGTGTACGTGAGTGTGTGTGCATGCACGTGTGTGTGACTGCGTGTGCGTGTGCATGACTGTGTGCGTGTGTCTTCATGAGTGTGTGTTTCAGTGTGTGCGTGTGTGCACGTGAGTGTGTTCACATGTGTGCACGTGAGTGTGTGCATGCACACGTGTGTGCGTGTGACTGTGTGTGTTCATGAATGTGTGCGTGCGTGTGTTTGAGTGCGTGCAAGTGTGTGTGTGCTTGCGTGTGTGTGTGTGCTTGCTTGTATGAGTGTGTGTGTACATGTGTGTACGTTTGTGTGTGCACGTGTGTGCATGGGTGTCTGTGTGTGCGTTTGTGTGTGTGAGTGTGTGTTCATGGATGTGAGTATGGGGGGTGTGAGTGTGTGCATGTGTGAGTGTGTGTGTATGAGTGTG
>NW_007898630.1:0-514 GCF_000696425.1 Galeopterus variegatus
GATATTTAAGTTAAGATTTATATATTTTCTGGCATGGATAGGGTAAGAAAAGAAGACCTCAGAAACTACTTGGGTTTGTGGCTTCAGCAATATTTTTGTTGTTGTTGTTCATTCAAGGAACATTAGTGGAGCACCTATTGTATACCACGTTCTGGGAATAAATAGATACCAAGATAAAAATGGACCATGTTCTCATGGGAGGAAATAGACTTAAACAAATAACAGAAAGGTGACATAGTGAGGAATGCTATTTAGTAATTGAAACAGAAATAATGTTATTTAGGGAGTGTGAATAAGAGGCTATGTCAGCATGTGTGATGTGAAAGAAAGTGATCTGAATGAAAAGTCCATCATGAGAAGACAAGGGGGCTGAATTCTGCTTGCAGAAGGAATAGCCAGTGTGAAACTACCGCTGACTAAAAGAGAGCTAATTTGGGGGAAAAGTGGGATAGAGGTTATGGGAATGAAAATTGCAACTTAGTAATTGGTACCTTTGATAAATACAAGTAGAGAT
>NW_007898631.1:0-514 GCF_000696425.1 Galeopterus variegatus
CCTCCTACAGTCTCTATCTTCCTGAGTTGTGCTGAAAATAGGTGTAACATGCAACAGTACCGCTCTTCTAGCTCAGGGCCCAGAGGAGGGACCTGACACACCAGGGAGAGGTTTGAGACTCCAGAGGAACGGCCTGAGACCCAGACTCAGGGAAACTGAGTACCTCCTATATCAGTTGTTGCCTGTTTAATTTCATAAGAAACTCTCAACCTGTTTTTCATATTGGCTGTTACCATTTTACATTCCCACAATCATTTAAAGAGTGATTCAGTTTGTCTACCTCCACACCTGCATTTAGTGTCGTTACTGTTTTTCATTTTGGTAATTCTGACAGGTTTGTAATGATGTCTTAATGTGGTTTGAGTTTGTATTTCCCTAATGGCTAATAAAGTAGAACATCTTTTTGTATGCTTATTTGCAATCTGTATATCCTCTCTAGTAAAACGTGTTTATGTGACCTTTGCCTCTTTTCTAATTGGATTGTTTGTTTTTTTTACTATCAGTTTTTGAGGGT
>NW_007898632.1:0-514 GCF_000696425.1 Galeopterus variegatus
TTATTTTCTTAAGGGAAAGCTCTGTTCCTGTGATAAATTGTTAAGGAGTTTTAGTGTGCCTCTCTTGGAAATGCAATGAGAAATGTGAGAACAAATGTTGGCATTACTATAGGAGTTTTATTTGTAGATATCCTAAAGCAGGTTCACTCCAAAGTTTGGCTGTGATAGTGGGCATCAAGTCTTCTGCTGAACGCCAGAAGTTCCCAAATGTGTGTCTGCTTCCTGAGGCATGGTGAGGCCATTGAGTAGTTTCACTAGAAGCCAAAGGCTTTATCAGAGCCTTTTGAAATGCTGTTATCAGAAGTATGTGATAGAGTTTGGATGTGTTGTCTCCTCCAAAACACACATGGAAATTTGATCCCCAATGTGGCAGTGTTGAAAACTGATTGAGTCATGGGGCTGGATCCCTCATGAATGGATTAGTGCTCTCCCTAGGTGGGGGGAGTAATGAGCGAGTTCTTGCTCTATTAGTTCCCATGAGAACTGGTTGTTTATAGGTCCCTGGCACCTCCTC
>NW_007898633.1:0-514 GCF_000696425.1 Galeopterus variegatus
TCTGCTTCTAAAGCCTGCTGGTCACATCTGTCATCATTGCCTGTCTCATTCTAAAACATGGGAGGAAGGATCACTCTTTCTGGAAAGGCTTCAGTGCCTTTGCTATAAAGAGTAAATAGTTCATTTTGAACACGCATTGTTTGTTTTTAAAGTAATGCTTTATGGGCCATGTAATGAAGTACCTAACATAGTGCCAAGCACAAAGTAATAAGTATTTGTAGACTTGACTGGTCTGTCTTTGCATGCCTGAGAATGATTTCTGGTTTATGAAATTTGTGTTGGCAAAGAAAGTGGGTTTTTTGTTGTTGTTGATACTGATAGGCCAACTGGGCTTGATATTCTAAATCTGATGACTCTGTTTATACATAATATCTTTAAGCGGAATTCCATACTTTTTGACACTTGTTTGCCAAACTACAAGTTTTGTACAGATTTATGAGCCCAAGAGAAGAGAATTTTACCCTTGCAAGCCCTGCAAATATTTTAAATTACTATAATGATTTTCTTTTTGCTG
>NW_007898634.1:0-514 GCF_000696425.1 Galeopterus variegatus
GGCAAGAAAATTATTAAGTTGCAAGCTTATCTTCTAATGTTTCATGGTTATATGACTTTTGTACTATGGACATTCAAAATCGCCCACCAGCAAGAGCCATGATGGAGCAGTTACATGACACTGGCCTGTTTCAAAGAATAAGTACCTCACTCTGTTCGTGTCATTCCAAACAGGAGCATCGATGTAAACGGACATAATTCTACTTAAGCTAAGTATACCAGGATATCTATTCTGTTCCTTCTGAGTTTTTAAATGATCAAATAACAGACATTGTTACTTAGTGTATTTTAACAGGACATATTGCTTTTTTAAAAAAATAAAATAAAATAAAAGTATTGAACAGTATAATGAAAAACAAAGTAGGAACACAGGATGATAAAGAAAAGACACGGGATGATAAAGAAAAGACATTTTACAATAGAAAAGACATTTAATGGTTTAAGAAAACTATTATTTTTTTTTCCAAAAAATGGTAATGCCTTCATAAACAAATGAGCATATATTAGGCTTTATT
>NW_007898635.1:0-514 GCF_000696425.1 Galeopterus variegatus
AAATAATACATACTGAAAGAGCACACTGTACCCCACAAATATATACAAATAAATATTAAAACAAAGAAAATTGCTATTACCTCTTTGACAAGAAAAAGAACACAGTCCATTTGCAGTAAAACCATGAGTAATGACTTAATTACAAAATATCTATGTACATCTGTTTATACACCATGGACAGAGATTAGAATCTTGCGTGGATTGTCTCACCAAATTATTTTCAATTTCCCATAACTCAGGTCATAATTTTAAGAAACTCATTCTTTATTTGCATAAATAATGCTCAGAATTGGAACTTAGAAAGGGATATTTTAATTTGTGTCTCACCAAGATGTTTGAGTTCTCACGCTCTAGGTCTGTGGTACTCAACCAGGAGTGATTGTGCCTCAAGTGACACTTGGGAATGTCTGGAGAAAATTTTGGTTGTCATCAGAGGAGAGGTGCTACTGGCAACTACTGGATTGAAGCCAGGGATGCTGCTCCACATCCCACAATGCACAGGACGGCCCCCACC
>NW_007898636.1:0-514 GCF_000696425.1 Galeopterus variegatus
GAGGCACAGAGAAATCTGGTGTCTTGTCTGAGATCACACAGGTAGGGGAGAGAGGCAGGACTCAAACCGGGTGACCTCACTTAGGAGTCCCATCTTCAGCCATGTCACTCAAAGGCAGCCTGCATATTATACCTCCAGGTCTTCACGCTGCAACCAAGCAAACTGACACAGTGTAAAAGCGTACAGAACTTCCCTGTACTTACGGCAGAAAGTGTGCACAAAGCAGAGGGGCGGTGTGGGATAGAACAGGGACAAATCAGCCATTTGGATCACCCTGACAGAATGAACAGTCTGAAACATCACTTAGATTCTGCCATCAAATTTATTACATGATTTTAATACATATTACATATCTATTCCTAACTGATGACCTTAGTCATGGTTTGAACAAGTTAATACTAAACCTAGTTTTTCTTTCCCTGGGCACTCAATGATTACACGATGAAAGAAAGTGATTCGAATTGTGTGTGTTGGTAATGAAGAAGAAAAAACTTGGCTAATCTACTGTCAGAAA
>NW_007898637.1:0-514 GCF_000696425.1 Galeopterus variegatus
TCAGAGCTTCTAGCCTATCAATAAACTAGGCAACCAGAATAGGCAGAACAGGCAGAGTGCTTCTAAGGAGAGCGGCGGAACAGCACGTCATCCTCTCTATGGAGTTTGACGTCCTTTAGTCCTCATTGCCTCTTCAGTCATCTATTGTCTTTAAATATGTGATTTCTCTAATTTAACACATCATCTCTAACTTGTCCACATTTTCCTCTTGTTCCCAATAAACTGGTTTGTCCCTTAAGATCTGTTCCATATTAAACAACATCCAAAATGGTTTTATATGAACTATATTTTATTAACTTTTATTTTAAAAATATTTTCTTAATTTTATTATAATTTCTTCTTAGAGCCACTGGTTGTTTTTTTGAAAGAGTACTTTTTAAATGTTTGATATTAAACATTTTTTATGTTTAAATCTTTTTATGTAATTGGCTTAAGAAAATTATATTTTGGTCCGAGGATATATTCCATAGGATCAAAATATTTAGGCTGGCCGGTTAGCCCAGTTGGTTAGAAT
>NW_007898638.1:0-514 GCF_000696425.1 Galeopterus variegatus
CACTTGGTGTGAGAATCTTCTCTCTTGCCTTTTTTCTTTAAAGCCTCTTTTTATGGGATTTCACCACTTATAAGGAAGGATATCTTGTGGACCAATTCCCAATTCTTTGTTAATGAGAATCCTATTTCCTTTTAATGTCCTCCCATTGGTCTAGGATATTCAGAACTATATAGTCACACTTATAGAGAATAGGAAAAGCATACTGACATTGGCTTTAAGTGTTTTTCAGTTTTTCCATGAATCTTTTTTTTTTTTTTTCTCCTTTTTGTCTTTTTTTGTGACTGGTAACGGGATTGCAACCCTCGGTGTTGCGCCCGTACCACGACCGGCAACGGGATTGCAACCCTCAGTGTCGCGCCCGCACCGCGCTCAGCCAGTGAGCTGACTGGTCTCTATATGGGATCCAAACCGTCGGCGGGAACGCTGCCGCACTCCCAAGTGCCGCACTCAACCGAGTGCGCCACCGGGCTGGCCCCTTTTTTGTTTTTAACACCATGTATTAGTCCTTTTGAGT
>NW_007898639.1:0-514 GCF_000696425.1 Galeopterus variegatus
AATCAGTTTAAATCTTTATAATACAGAGCAGCAAGTGGGCCATCACCTCCAAATTGAAGGACGTGCTGTTGTCCTTTGTTCACCTAAACAGGAAATAGACCCATTGGATTTTGGAAATATCAAGACACCTATACAGATATCTTTCTTATGTTCATTCATTGGATGACCCAAGAACTGCTAACTCTAAAGGGACTTTGACCCAAAAAATCAGTTTCTGAAATTATCCAGTTTTCAGTAAAAGCTGCCTTGATTTTTAACTCATGATCTGTGCCGATCCAGAAGAATCAGTAGCAGGAAAATAAAACAGTGGAGCCAGCGACACATTCTAATATGATCATAGCAATAGAGGTTTCAGTGGTTTGGGAACAAGACTACACCGCCTTCTGGAGCAACTATTTCTATTTTCAACAAATACCAGCACTCTAGCAACGCTGCAATAACAGGTGACCATGAACCTCATCCTGGACTGGGCAGTAGCTTATCTATACTGCCATGAAGTTAGGCATTCCTGGTA
>NW_007898640.1:0-514 GCF_000696425.1 Galeopterus variegatus
TTTTATAGAAAACCTCCAACTTTGTGTCTTTTGCCTTTAAAATTTTTAATCATACTGTACTTGTTTGCCAGGCATCATTCTAGACACTTGACAAGTGTTAACTCGTACCACCCCTAGTTTTCCGTATGAGAGAAGTGAAACTCCAAGATATTAAGTAACTTGCCCCAGGTTACACAGATTGTAAATTGTAGAGCCAAGATCTGATCCAGGCAGTCTGGCTCCAGAGCTGTTGCTTGCGACTTCTGTGTTCCAGTTCCTGAAAAACAGAAAGAAGTCAGCTTCCATAGGCAGACATAAGTATATAGGTGGTAGGAATAGAGCTGGATCTCATTTGACCAAAGATCCTGGTTGAAATAAGTCATTTGTCATTTGAGATCTTCCCCGAGCAGCAAAGGTAGACACCACCTGCCTTACTCCTGCCATAGGCCAAGGTCTGGGGGACGTTGTCCTAGTTTATGATGTTTAGCCGGGTATCCTATCCCGTTTAGCTTATGTCCTGGATATTTCATTTTCT
>NW_007898641.1:0-514 GCF_000696425.1 Galeopterus variegatus
GGAGGTGAAGCATTGCCCCCTGCCACCAGTGTCCCCACTGGATCTGAGGCTTGTTCCCCAGCCCCCTTTCCTCAGGCCTGCTCTTTTACTCAGCTCCACCAGTTGTCCCTGGAAGACTCCAGCCATCCCAGTGAGTGGCTAGGGCTCCCTGGAACAGGGAGGGTGTCTAAAAACCTCTCTGCCACTAGCCTGTTCCCTGAGCTCTGCCCCAAAGGGTTGACTTCACGGGCTGCTGTTGGAAGCAGGAGGCTCTCACAGCCCCGCAGCTGCTCTGGCCAGTGCAAACACTGCCGCCCCTTTAGAAAACACAGAGGTGGTGCGGCCATGCCAAGACCCATCCACCGAGTGCCCAGAAGTGGGTGGTGCTGGCCGTGGGTGGGTCAGCAGCACCACCTCCCCCAAGGACGGTGCCCTAATGACGGTGTAACGTGGGTGTTGCGTGGGGAATAATCGGTTTAAAATAGTTTTCTAGCTTTATTGAGGCACTATTCACATTAATAAAATCCAGGCATTT
>NW_007898642.1:0-514 GCF_000696425.1 Galeopterus variegatus
TAAATTTCTTTTCTCTTTATTGTCAGCATTTTTATTTTACTGGTGGGTTTTGTTCTTTCTTGAGTATTCATGGTTGTGATGGTTGTTTTTCAGGTACCACACACAGTACTCTCTGTTTAAGGCTGGTCATTTGGTAGTGAACTCTCACAGTTTTTGTTTGACTGGGAAATACACTATTTGTCCTTCATTTCAGAAGGATAGCCTTTCTGGGTGAAGTATTCTTGGCTGACAATGTTTGTCCTTTAGTATTTTGAATGTATCATCCCATTCTCTTCTTGCTTTTAGGGTTTCTGATGAAAAATCTGAAGTTAGTCTGATAGGTGGGTTACAGGTAAGTTGACACTTCTCTCTTGTTGCTTTTAAGATTCTCTCTTTGTCTTTGAGCTTTGCCAATTTGACTAGAATGTGTGTTGGATAAGACCTTTTTGGGTTGACTATGCTTCAGATATCTTCGAGTCTCCTGAATCTGAAGATCTGTATCTTTCCCTATACCTGGGAACTTTTCTGCTATTAT
>NW_007898643.1:0-514 GCF_000696425.1 Galeopterus variegatus
AGTATTGGGGAACAACCACAGTCTCTGCCAGTGTGTTTTCCTTTGTTCCTTAATAATAAAAGGAGATTTCTGTTCCAACTATCTACCCAATACAGATCCAAACTTCTATAAAGTCTTCGTAGTCAATTCACTGAAATCTGTTTTAATCAGCATTCTCCAGAGAGACAGAACCAATAGGATATGCGGAGAGGGATATGTGAGAAGGGTTTATTAGGGAAATTGGCTCCTCAATTATGGAGGCTGAAAAGTCCCAAGAAAGGCCATCCAAAAGCTGAAGAACCAGAGAATGGCTCAGTCCTAGTCCAAAGGCCTTAGAACAAAGGAAGCCAGTGGTATAATTCTGTAGTCTGAGGCTGAAGGCCTGAGAGAACCCAGGAGGCCCATTGGTGAAAGTCCCAGAGTCCAAATGCCAGGGAACCAGGAGTTCTGACATTCTAGGGCAGGAGAAGAGGTAACCAGGCTCTGGAAGAAACAGAAGGGTGGACCTTCCTCCACCCTTTCATTTCATCTGGGT
>NW_007898644.1:0-514 GCF_000696425.1 Galeopterus variegatus
TCCACCCACCAAGACCTCGGTTATACATTGTGAACAGGGTGTGGCACATGTCTGTGTTAGGGAAAAGAAGCAGGAGGAAGAGAAAAGGCAAGTGTTCAGGGGCTGAGAGGTTGAGAGCGTGCATAGTAGGAAAAGGAGTAGAGGGTAAGCTCGTCGGCGGAGTAGACGGTAACCTCGTCGGGGGTGTAATTGCAGAGGGCGCCCTGCCGGGCTAACTCAGTTACCCACTCAAGGATGTCTTCAACACTGGAGGTCGCAAGTCGGTACCAGTCTGGGAGCAGCTCCTGTGCGAGGGACGTGGAGCGGCCTGCAGGAGTGAGAGGATAATCGCTGGGGGAAAGATCATCCTTCTTCTGGGATTGGGGGAAGAGTGGAGGTCCTGGAGATTTTCACTTTTGTGGGCCCTAAAATGGACAAGGTGTAAGGAGACGTTGGGTTGGGGGTGAGCAGAGGGACCCCTCTGTCTTGGTGTTAACAGATTCTTTGGGTGAAGTCTCAGGTGCTAGTTTTACCA
>NW_007898645.1:0-514 GCF_000696425.1 Galeopterus variegatus
TGTCTTGCCCTAGAGGCACAAACTAATAGAGACAATGGCTTCAGGAAGCCTTCAGAGGTCACTGATCTGAGTGGGTCCAAACACACATCTACTAACCAGATGTATCCGAATTACCCAGGGGGTTTGTTAAAGGCAGATTCCTGGGCCCCCCTCCAGTCCTCCGGGAAGTAGGGCCCAGAAATAAGTATTTTATTTTATTTTATTTATTTATTTATTTTATTTTATTTTTTTCCTTTTTGTCTTTTTTCGTGACCAGTAATGGGATCGCAACCCTCGGTGTCGCACCCGCACCGCACTCAGCCAGTGAGCGGACCGGTCTTTATATGGGATCCGAACCCTCGGCGGGAGTGCCGCTGTGCTCCCAAGCGCTGCACTCTACCGAGTGCGCCACCGGGCTGGCCCCAGAAATAAGTATTTTAAAAAAGCTCTCCGGGGGAAACCTTATTCAATTTTGAGCTGTTGATACATACTATATTAATAAGACTCAAAGACATTATATTAAGTAAAAGAAGCC
>NW_007898646.1:0-514 GCF_000696425.1 Galeopterus variegatus
GTGGTCTTTACCTATGAATAATAATTCTCCTGCTTTCTTTCTGACTCCAGGTTGATTACACCCCAGAGGACTCCTAAATTATCAAAGGCTAACTTCCTTAAAACACCTAAAAAGTAGTCCCAAATGTTGAAGGTAAAGAAGCCTCAGTGAGAGGGCTCTAGAGTTATATTATTGGTTTCATAAATTCATATGGAAACACAAATTTATATTATATGTTTATGTTCCAAATGTCTTTACATTTAAAAAGGAAGTATTCTACAAGAGAAAATATTAGGAGCTAGTATATTAAAACATAAGTCATGGATATTTGCTTTCATCTGAGAATGAATGCTAGGCCACATTGCTACTTTTAGCTTTACAGCACAAATTTGGTAAAATTGGGTAAGAGTGCTAGGAGTTTTAGACTTTATGGAAAACATTCCCTGATTTGAAAGGAACTGATTTTGCTGTTTGTGTCACTGTTACAAACCTGTTATATATCTGTATATATAGTACATATATATGTGGATGTGTG
>NW_007898647.1:0-514 GCF_000696425.1 Galeopterus variegatus
GGGGAGGCTGGTCAGTACAGGGATCGAACCGCTGACCTTGGTGTTATCAACACCTTGCTCTAACCAAGTGAGCTCACCAGCCAGCCTCTAAGCTGCTTTTCTTAGCACATCTTGACTTGCCTTTTCCCACATTGGTGTCCACACAGGATCCCATTTCATGGAGGTGCCTGATTTTATTTAACCAGCCTGGCATGGATGGATATTTAGGCTCTGCTACCATGAATGATGCAACATGACATCACCTCCCATGAATTTTCTTGCCGGTGCAAGTTTATCTGAGGACACAGTCCCAAAAATGGGCTAGCAGAGCAAACGGGCATGTGCACCTCTCACTTTTACAGAATCATCTGTTGTCTAACTGCCCTCCAGAAGGCTGTCCTCATCTGCCAAGCACACCTGCTCACATTGTGTCTTCTTCTCAATCTTTGCTCTTTGTCAGTCTGATACCAGAAAGGGCATGACCTTGAGGCAGACAGGGCATGGGATTTTAGGGAGCAGGAACTGCTCACGCCTG
>NW_007898648.1:0-514 GCF_000696425.1 Galeopterus variegatus
TGGGATAGTTTCTCCAAATATACTGTGTTACAGGTAGTTTGTATGTAAAATGGCTATTAATATTTGAATTAATTTTTATGTATTTTTAATTTTTTAAAAATTTTATTTTAATATTTATATCCGGCCACATGACTGAATTCTTTTGTTTGTAATAGTTTTTCATTTCTTCTCTAGGGTTTTCCAGATATAAATGATAGAACCTGCAAACAGTGATGAGTCTACCTCCTCCTTTCCAAATTTTTATACCTTATATATTTTTCTTGTCTAGCTCTATTGACTAGTATCTCCAGAAGAATGTTAGATAACAGTGGAGGTAGTAGATAGTATCCTTTTGTTTCTGACATTTTACACCTCTAGTGTTACTTCATAAAACCACAATGCTGATTTCGAATGAGATGTATTTTGTCTTTTCACAGGAATCTAACTGTTCACACTAAAAGATTTTTCAATCAAGAATGGATGTTGAATTTTGTCAAGTACCTTTTTCATCATCCTTAGAGTTGATCATGTGATT
>NW_007898649.1:0-514 GCF_000696425.1 Galeopterus variegatus
CGATCTAAGTAAACTCATGAGACCAAGCTAATCGATCTAAGTAAACTCATCAGACCCAGCCTATCAATCTAAGTAAACACATCACACCAAACTCATCGATCTATTGAACTCATCAGAGCAAGGTAATCGATCTAAGTAAACACATCAGACCAAGAACTTCGATCTAAGTAAACTCATCACACCAAGCTAATCGATCTAAGTGAAGTCAACAGATCGAGCTCATCGATCGAAGTGAACTCAATAGACCAAGCTCATTGATCTAAGTAAACTCATCAGACGAAGGTCATTGATCTCAGTTAACTCATCAGACCAAGCTCATCGATCTAAGTAAAGTCATCAAATCGAGCTCTTCGATCTAAGTGAACTCAACAGAAAAAGCTCATCAATCTAATTGAACATATCAGAGCAAGCAAATCGATCTACATAAACTCCTCAGACCAAGAACTTCGATCCAAGTAATCTCAACAGACCAAGCTCATCGATCTAAGTAAACTCATCAGAGCAGTCTAATCGA
>NW_007898650.1:0-514 GCF_000696425.1 Galeopterus variegatus
CCACAGACATCTTTAATTCTGACAAAATCAAATCCATCTATTTCCCCTGAAAACTCTGCAACTCTGCTTTTGTTTTTTTGTAAACAAGTGCTTTCCCATCCAGGGTCACATGTTTTTCCGTTAGATTCTCATTTGCCCTTTACATTGAAGTCTATTGACATTTACTTCTGATGTTTGTATACTAAAACTTTATGTACATCGTTTTTAATAATTTATTCTACAAATCTTACAATAATAAAAGTAGCAGCTTCCTGTTTTATTCCCTCCCAATGGATTCCTACATCACTGATACAACTTTTAAGTTGTAAATATATTTCCTATGTCATTTACCTCAATAACTGCTATATTAAAAATCCATAATTTTTACTTTTATATATCTATTGACTTCTTTCCATGAAGATGAAGACTTACCGTTTCCCACCCTTATGGCCTCCACTCAGTGCGGTTACAGCACCACTTCTTATGGTTACATGTATATGTCGTCTTTACATCATTGCGATTATATACATTGTTC
>NW_007898651.1:0-514 GCF_000696425.1 Galeopterus variegatus
CAGGAGAGAATGGGATGATATATTAAAAATGCTGGAAGAGAAAAGACTGTTAGCCAAGAGTTCTGTATCTGGGAAAACTAACCTTCAATATGAAGGAGAAATAAAGTCTCTCAGACAAACAAAAGGTAATTGAATTCATCAGCACTAAACCTGGTTTACAAAAAATGCTAAAGGGAGTTCATCAATCTGAAAGAAGATGATGCTAAGGAGCAGCAAGAAAACATTTAAAGGTCCATAACTTATTAATAAAGTAAGTTCATAGACAACCTCAGAATACTCCAGTGTCACAGGGTGGTGAATAAACTGCTTTAGCATGAAAACTAAAGGAAAAACCTCACAAGACATTAACACAAGCAACAACCATATACAAGAAAAGCAATATTAAATGATGTATCTTGAAACAACAAATTGTCAAAAAAGGGGGGAATGATGCCAAAGTGTAGAGTTGGCTTTAGTTTTTTATTTTTTCTTAGGTATCAAAGTTAAATTGTTATTAGTTTAAAATAATTTTTTT
>NW_007898652.1:0-514 GCF_000696425.1 Galeopterus variegatus
CCCCAGAAAGCAGCAGCATTCTGGCATAAGAGTACCCATGCACACTCATACCTGTAACCCCCACCTGTGCGGCTACCAGCCCAGGGCCACACAGTCCACCAGATGTGGCTCATCCCCACAGGAAGAGCAGCTAGGACCATAGCTAGGAAAAAAGCTACCACCATAGGTTTAATTCTGGGTGGGGATTGGGGGGTAGTGAACTGTGCTGATCAAACTTAGCATCTGTGACCTTCCTGTGACTCATTTTTCATAGATAAGAGTATTTAGAGTCAGCTAAGGTATCAGCACAAGCGAGGGACAGAACAAGGAGACTGCTGTTCCAGGAGAATGCACAGTTTCCTTACAATAGGAACCTAGAAATGGTCCCAAGTTCGGGACAAAGAATGGTTTTTAGAGTCACCCACCCTGGGTTCAAATCCTGGCTCACCATTTGCAAGTTGTGTGCCTTTACTCCTTAATCACTGAGTTTTTATTTCTTTATCTGTAAATGGGGATGATACCAATAGACCCTTGA
>NW_007898653.1:0-514 GCF_000696425.1 Galeopterus variegatus
TCTGTCTCCGCCTCCCTCTCCACAGTGCTCTCCTCTCCTGTGTCTGTGTCCCCTTCTTACAAGGACACCAGTCATATTAGATTAAGGTCTCACTCTATTCTAATATGACCTCATCTTAACTAAGTACATCTGCAATGACCCTATTTCCAAGAAAGATCACATTCTGAGCTACTGGGGTTAGGACAGGGACATATCTCTTGGGGGACACGATTGAACCCATAACAGTACTTCCAGGTGGAGGAACTTTGGGAAGGAAGCCATGTTACAGCATCCTTGGCCGAGCTCCCTCATTTTACAGAAGATGGTGATTTCTGGAAATTTTAACATGCATCAGGTCACAGAAGTATTAAGGACAGGCACGAGGCTCAAATCTATAACTTGAGTCCAAATATAAAGTTCATTCCCCTGCAAGGCTGTTTAAATACTTAAGTATCTGATGAATGTTTCAGACGTAAGATAAAGGAAAAGAGTATTCTGGACAGGACGAGTCAAGATGGACTTCCTGGAGGGCCAC
>NW_007898654.1:0-514 GCF_000696425.1 Galeopterus variegatus
GCTTGGTCTGATGAGTATACTTAGATCGATTTCCTGTGTCCGATGTGTTTACTTAGATCGAAGGGCTTTGTCAGATGAGTTTAATTAGATCGATGTGCTTGGTCTGATGACTTTACTTAGATCAATGAGCTTGGTCTGATGAGTTTACTTAGATCAATGAGCTTGGTTGGATGAGTTTACTTAGATCGAAGTTCTTGGTGTGATGAGTTTACTTAGATCGATTAGCTTTCTGTGATGAGTTAACTTACATCAATGAGCTTGGTCTGATGAGTTCACTTGGATAGATGAGCTTGGTCTGATGAGTTTACTTACGTCGATGAGCTCAGTACGATGAGTTTACTTAGATCGATGAGCTCGGTCTGATGACTTTAGTTAGATCGATGTGCTTGTTCTGATGAGTTTACTTAGATCGATGTGCTTGGTGTGTTGAGTTTACTTAGATCGATGGGTTTGGTATGATGAGTTTATTAGTTCGATTAGCTCTGTCCGATGTGTTTACTTAGATTGAAGAGCT
>NW_007898655.1:0-514 GCF_000696425.1 Galeopterus variegatus
AAACTACCCCTCACTGAAATGAAGAAACTAGGTCCTTCTGATTTACAGGCAGCCCCCACCCCATATGGGCTTTTAAGGACTTAAAAATGACTGAAAGGGACCACTGTTACATAGTGGAAAATGTAGAAATGACAGTCTACAATGCTAGCTGAATCACTTCTCACATTCAACTCTTCAGAAGATTAAATTGACATGGGAAAACAAAGAAAACTGATAGCAAACACTTCCTCTGAAATAAATTGATTTTAAAATGTAAGTCAAGACATTTTCAGAGACAGCACGTGCGGGAGTCCTCACATATTTTAGCTTTCCTAAGTATGAAAGTGTTATGCAGTTTACAGAGCTATACACTTTAACCTTTACTAAATAAGTTTTAGAACAAGAAGGATCAGAGCAAATCTTTATTTAGGTTACTTAGAAATTCTAACATGCCAACAGAGTACGACTGTTTTGCTACCACTCTCAAAAAGGAAACATTTTAACCATAAATGCTCTGAAGGAAGAACTAATTTCT
>NW_007898656.1:0-514 GCF_000696425.1 Galeopterus variegatus
AGAGTTTGACTGACACTGAGGAATGTCTGAATCTGAAAGAAATGCACAATGGAAAAGAGAGATTTGTTAATAAATCAAGAAATTTCTTATGATTTACTGAATTGAGAGTAGGGATCAGAGGGAGGGAAAGTTTCAACATAAAGTGAACAATGGAATTACTAACTACTCTACTAGATCATTAATGAGGTGAGTCCAGGTTAAAGAGGAGGCAGGTGTTGAGCTAGCCTGGCATTAAGCTCCCTCTGTTCTCATCCTTGATTGTGGCCTTTGATGACACAATGAGGAGGCAAAGACACAGTGAAGGATGATGGCTCTCTGGGATTGAACTATTTCTATCTTTCAGCATGAATTGAAAGCACAGAGGGTTCCAGAACAGGTGTTCTCCCCAGATATCCAGAGTCCTGGGCATTCCTTTCCTCAGTACTACTCCTTTATGTAGGGGAGATGACTAGTATAAGGACAGGTTTGGGAGGGCCATTCAGGCTATCATATTGGCCATGTTTCCATAAATGGA
>NW_007898657.1:0-514 GCF_000696425.1 Galeopterus variegatus
AAAAAAAACCCTCCTAGAACTAATAAGTAATTACAGTAAAGTTGCAGGATACAGGGTTAATATACAAAAATTGATTGCCTTCCTACATACCAGCAATGAACAAGTGGAATTTGAAGTTAAAAACACAATACCAATCTACACTAGCACTCCCAAAAATGAAACATTAAGTAGAATTCTAACAAAAATATACACAAGATCTATATGAGAAAACTACAAAATCTGATAAAAGGACTAAATAAATAGAGAAATATTCCACATCCATGGATAGGAAAATTCAGTATTGTCAAGATGTAAATTCTTCCAAAATTGATCTACAGATTCAACATAATCTCAATCGAAATTCCAGAAAGTTATTTTGTGGATATTGACAAATTGATCCTAAAGTTTAAATGGAGAGACAAAATATCCAGGATAGCCAATACATTTTGAAGAAAAACAAGTTAGAGGAGTGAAACTACCAGACTTCAAGACTTTCTATAAAGCTACAGTATCATGACCGTGTGATCTTGACAAA
>NW_007898658.1:0-514 GCF_000696425.1 Galeopterus variegatus
TTTGTAAGTAATATTTTTTGTGGTTTGTACACTTTATGTATCTAATTTAAGAACTCCTTTATAACCCTTGAGGTGTAAAGATAGTCTTATGATTCTTCTAGAAGTTAAAAATTTTAGCCTCACATTAATTTCTCAAAAATTTTTACAAATAAGCAATTTATCTTAGCTTTTGGAGGTCTATACAGCAGGTTGGAGGAATAGTTTTGTTGTTGAACTTTCAAGCTATGTGAAGAGTGGGGATGAGGTAAATAAACTTTATATTTCAGAAATATTTTATTTTGTGTTTATAAGAAATTCCAGAAGGGAAAAACATTTGTCAGAAGACATGCTCCTTTATCTTCATCTTAATGAAACCCTAAATGAATGCTTTTAGTATGTAGAACATGGCCTGGCACAACATCATTATACATTGTTTATGTGGAATGTACATAAAGCAAATGTATTTCACAGGGGCTGGTTTTCCAAAGCCTTGCAGTTTCAAATATTAACCTTGCAAAGGACAGGAAATTTTCCC
>NW_007898659.1:0-514 GCF_000696425.1 Galeopterus variegatus
AACCCACTTGTGAATGAGGACAAGCAGTATTTTTCTTTCTGTGCCTGCCTTATTCCACTTATCATAATTTTCTCCAGACTCATCCATGTTGCCATGAATGGCAGAATTTCATTTTTTTTTAATGGATGAGTAGTATCCCATTGTATATATATAACATATTTCCCTTATTCAGTCATTTGTTGATGGACATTTAGGTTAGTTCCATATTTTGGCTATTGTAAATAGAGCCACAATGAACATGAGAGAGCACGTATCCTTTTGAATGGTGATTTCCATTCCTTTGAATATATACCCAGAATCAAGATTGCTGGACAATTTGGTGATTTGGTAGTTCTATCTTAGTTGTCTAAAGAAACATCCGTATTGTTTTCCATAATGGCTGAACTATTTCAAAGTCCCACCAATGGTGTAGCATGGTTCCCCTTTCTCCACATCCTTGTCAGTATTTGTTACTCTCGGTCTTTTTAATAATGTCCAGTCTAACTGGGGTGAGAGCATATCACAGTGTCGTTTG
>NW_007898660.1:0-514 GCF_000696425.1 Galeopterus variegatus
CTCTCTCAATTCTTCTGCTAACCTCGAGAAATTGATGATTACCAGTTCCCAAGTTAAGGGCAGACTGAAATGTTCTGCTTGGTCTTAGTTACCCCAAAGATGGTTGTTTTTCTGGTTAAGGTCCCTTTCAATCCCTTTGGGTTTGCTTTTTAACCAAATCTATGCCAAATCAAAACTCACCACCTAGGCTAACTCTTCTCTTGTTATTTTTCACCATCTAGTCTACTAATGCCCTTGAAAGCAATCTGTTTCTGCAACGGGCATATCTTTTCTGCCTGAGGGCACAACACCCTGTTGGATATGTGGACAAATGCCACTATCTAGTTCTTCAGGATTGTCATTGTGGGTGTCACCCCTAGAAGGTACAGATTGGCTATATTTATAAACTTGGATACTTTAAGGGAGAAAAGGCCAAGGTATATCAGATGTTTCTGACATCACTAAAAATAGTATATACCGGGCCGGCCCGGTGGCGCACTGGATAGTGCGCCGCTTGGGAAGCGCGGCGGCGCTC
>NW_007898661.1:0-514 GCF_000696425.1 Galeopterus variegatus
TTAATTACCTCCTTAAAGGCCTATGTCCAAATACAGTGGTAGGACTTCAACATATGTATTTTGGGGGACACAGTTCCGTTCATCACATCATCTTACTGTGCACATTAAGAAACCTACATTTAGGGGCCGGCCCGGTGGCACACTGGATAGTGCGCCGCTTGGGAAGCGCGGCAGCGCTCCCGCCTGAGGGTTCGGATCCCACATACAGACCGGCTCCCGCTCACTGGCTGAGCGAGGCGTGGGAGCAACACCGAGGTTTGCAATCCCGTTGCCGGTCCCTGGTCCGGTACGGGGGCAACACTGAGGGTTGCGATCCGTTGCCGGACACGGAAAAAAAGACAAAAGACAAAAAAAAAAAAAGAAACCTACATTTAGACTTTATTTGGATTTCACTAGTTTTTACAGTAATGTGCTTTTTCTGTTCCATATTTCAGTCCAGGATACCACCTTACATTTAGTTGTCATCTCAGTCACCTAAGGTCAGTGACAGTTTCTCAGTCTTTCCTTGTTTTTG
>NW_007898662.1:0-514 GCF_000696425.1 Galeopterus variegatus
AACTTTATTGATCTTTTTTAGAAAACTAGTTTTTTAATTGATTTTTCTCTATTGTTTTTACTGTTTTTTCTTCTTAACATCTGCTCTGATTGTTATTCTTTCCCTCCATCTACTTGCTTTGGGTTTATTTTTTTTTATTGCGATAGTATAAACAACACAACATTCACCATGCTAACCATTTTCAAGTGTACAGTTCAGTGACTTCAAGTTCATTCACATTATTGTGCAATTATCACCACCATCCATCTCCGAGACTTTTTTATCTTCCGCAACAGGAACTCTGGACACATTCAACAATCACTCTCTGCTGCCCTCCGTCCCCAGCCCCTGGCAGCCCTCATCCTACTTTCTGATTCTGTGGGTTTGACTACTTTAGGGAATTCATATAAGTAAAATAATACATTATTTTTTATTTTTGTGTGACTGACTTATTTCATTTAGCGTCATAACATCTCAAGGTCCATCCCTGCTGTAGCATGTGTCAGAATTTCCTTTCTTTCCAAGGCTGAATAAT
>NW_007898663.1:0-514 GCF_000696425.1 Galeopterus variegatus
AAACAGCAATGTCACAAGTCCTTCTGACTGTTCTTCTAAGTCCCATCTTTTCTTTTTCTGCCTCCTTCTTTAAGAAGTACATTGGACCCACCTGGACGATCCAGGATAATCACCCTATTTTAAGGTTGTCTGATTAGCAACCTTGATTCCCCTTTGTCCTATCACCTAACATATTCAAAGGTCTCAGGCATGAGGATGTGTACCTCTTTGTGGGGCAGTGGGGAGGATTATCCTGTTCACATTTATCCTCTTAAGCAACCTAAAAGTGATGGGGTCTCTCTCACCATTTTGAGAGCTTTGATGTTTCTTATCCACATCCACATTTAGTCCTTACATTTGGTACCTTTATTAGTCCTTATTGAGGTATAGTACAAATTCCTCTGGGCAGAAGACATTCCATTGAAGATCTTCTTTGAAACTTTTGCTCTTATAACCTGGGATAACTAAGTCAGACACAGCCACTGAGATTCCATCTTCTCAACAGAAAAATGGAAATAACGAAACCTACTGACAA
>NW_007898664.1:0-514 GCF_000696425.1 Galeopterus variegatus
GGGAACACTAGTCAAGGAAAGGTTCTGGTTTCTAGCCCCCTCCCATCAATTTAGCCCCTTCCTGACACAATACACACCTGTAGACAGACTAGCCTCTTAAGACTCAATAATGCATGGCGACCCTGGTCTCAAACAAAAAGTAGAGAATAAAATCAACACCCCTGCTCCCAAGTATCTTAGCACTTAGAACAAGACAAGCCCACAAACTCCTGAAACACAACTTCAAGGAAGAAACAGGCCATACCCACCTGTTCTCAAAGCAGCTCTCCACAAATGACCTATTAACTCCAAAGGAAAAGCAGTAACTTCACAGTCTGAAAATCTAGCCAACATGACTTTACCAAGTAATCAGAGTTAACATCACCAATAATGGGACTAACTGACAGCAAGTGCCTGAAACACCAGGCGCCGAAAAAGACAGCACTTCCGCCACATTCCTGCCCAAAATGCACACCTGAATCTAATTACAAAGGAACAGAAGACAAACCCAAACTGGGGGAGTCTACAAACTAAC
>NW_007898665.1:0-514 GCF_000696425.1 Galeopterus variegatus
TGTGTATATATATCACATTTTCTTTATCCAGTCATCCATCAATGGACACTTACGTTGGTTCCGTATTTTGGCTATTTGTAAGTCGAGCTGCAATGAACACAGGGATCACTCCTCAATTTTTGACAAAAGAGATTAATGAGGAGAAACCTGTGACATAAGAGGAAAAACAGAAAACTGTGGAACCTAAAAAAGAAAGTATTTTAAAGAAAATGAGTGATCAACCATATCAGCCACGTCAATGAGATGGAGAGGAAGGGAAAGAAAAGAGGTTTGATGGTGGAGTCTGTTAAGATGGAGCTCCCTGGGGACCTTGGCAAATGATGTTTCAGTGATGTAGTGGTTGGGGTCAACAGCTCTACAGGAGTGGAATGAAATGAGCATAGGAGACAGGAAAGATAGCAGCTCAGTCAAATCTCACAAAATGTTTTGCTATAAGGTGAGCAGAAAAATGGGGTGTTGGTTAGAGGATGCACATGAGATCAAAGAGGTATTTTTTTAAGTAGAAGCTATGAAG
>NW_007898666.1:0-514 GCF_000696425.1 Galeopterus variegatus
ATTTTAGGAATTTCATTTTGTTTGAATTCAATACAAAGAAAGGAATTATAGTCAAATGGAATGAATTGTTGAATTTTAAATAAATGTGTTTTTACTACAAGCAATACAAAATATTCCTTTAAGAAGGGGCAAAAGAAGGAGGATGAAGGAATATGGGAAGAGAGAGGGGAGAGAGAATTAAGTAGTTGGAGATTTTAAAAAGCTACGTGTTTCAGTTTTCGCTAGTATAATTAATCCTTCCTAAGAAAGATGAGGACATTAACACGTAAATTTCCTCTTACTACTTCCCCTTTTGGTTCCTGATTGTTAAAAGTTGTACTATGAGTATTTTCAATTTTCTAAGTTTATAATATTCCCATTCATATAAATATATTTCCCATGGTTCTTTATTGTTGGATCTGTATTTAAATAGACTTCATGCTCGTTGCCAGCCCTTTCCCCACGTCTTTTGCATTCCTGAATTATTTATTTTAGGTCATATTTTAATTGTCTGGATTTCATGTTGAAGTCTTTG
>NW_007898667.1:0-514 GCF_000696425.1 Galeopterus variegatus
TTGGTGAAACAGGCAGGGCTTCAAGTACCAGGTTAGGACATGTGTGCATCTTCTGGTCAAAGGGAATAATTGAAGAATGTCTAGCAAAGGAATGACAGAATAAATACTATGTACCTAAATAAATATGATGGGTAGAAACCAGACAATGATAGCAGGATCATGAGGAAGTGGTAGAACAGAGCAGATGAGTTTCCATGAAATTAACAAGTAGAAGGGTCCAGAGAGTGCAGTGCTACCCCAGGCCCAGGCAGAGCACACTTGGACATCATAAAGAGCTTCTTGAGGGTCCCGAAGGCTGTGTGTGGAGAGGGAAACCTGGAGGAAGTGGACACAAATTCTAATGGTGTGAGGGCACTTTACAGAAACTTTACCACTTTATAATCTTGACTGGGATCTTTGGACACTGAGCTTTTTTACACAAACTTGTTTGAAGAAATGCCAATGATTTTGCTGGGACTTTATAAATAAACTCTCACTTAGAATGCAAAAGAAAAGACAGAAAAGAAAAAAAAAA
>NW_007898668.1:0-514 GCF_000696425.1 Galeopterus variegatus
GGAAACTATACAAACACACAGAAATTAAATAGCATTCTACTTAAGGATATATGGGTCCAAGAATAAATCAAACAGGAAATCAAACAATTTATTGAAACTAATAAAAATAATGATATATCATACCAAAACCTGTGGGATACTGCAAAAGCAGTACTAAGGGGGAAATTTATCACTTTAAATGCTTACTTCAGAAGAATGGAAAGATGGCAAGTGAACAACCTAACACTTCACCTTAAAGAACTAGAAAAACAAGAACAATCCAAACCCAAAGTTAGCAGACGTAAAGAGATCATTAAGATCAGAGCAGAACTTAATGAAATTGAAACCAAAAAAACAATACAAAAGATCAATGAATCAAAAAGCTGGTTTTTTGAAAAGATAAGTAAAATTGACAAAACATTAGCACAGCTAACTAAAAAAAGAGAGAAGATCCAAATAAAAATTAGAAATGATAAAGGTGATATTACAACTGATACATCTGAAATACAAGGAATCATTCGAGACTACTATAAAC
>NW_007898669.1:0-514 GCF_000696425.1 Galeopterus variegatus
ACAATCTAATTCACCAACTAGGTGCCAACTACAGCAGGTTGCCAGGCAAAATACAGGATGCACAGTTACATTTGAATTTCACATATAAACAAGCAGTATTTTTTAGTGTCAGTATGTCTGATGCAATGTTTGGAAAATTCACATTTAACTGGGCATCCTATCTTTTTATTTGATGAATCTGGCAAGCTACCCTTCATTAAAACTATACTCTTTCTATCCTTCCACCTCTTTTCCACTGTTCATTAATGCAAGGGAGGGAAGAGAAGAGTACATTCACTGAGTGTTTCCACTGAGTGTTTCAGGCTCTCAGACGTAGGGACTAGATAAGAAAGGCAGGAGAGACTGGACATCCAGTGGGCTTCTTGTGTAGTGAGACCATCTCAAGCTGCCTGTGAGGAGTTCTGTGGTAGTGGTTACCAAGTGTGCGTGGGGGTGGGAATGGAAGATGGACTGATCTTAGACAGCCATTGTTCATTCATTCATTCATTCAACAGCTATTAAGTACTGCCTTTGT
>NW_007898670.1:0-514 GCF_000696425.1 Galeopterus variegatus
ATATGAGTACATGCAGTACTTAGTAGGCCCACACATATATCCTTGCTGTGTCAGCTGGGGGGCCTAAAAGCAACAAACAAACCTAGTAGCCACAAACAAAACGAGTTCCCAGATCTTGGTTCCTAATACCATTCTTCAAAGAAGAGGAAACAAGGCTCCTTGGAGATGATTAATCAAAGACTGGAGCAGGAAATGTACAATGTTACACTGTTCACTTGTAGCTTCTTTTACCGCCACAGAGTAAGGAAGTACTCAAAAAACAAAACAGTGGATGAATGTCAGAGAGAAAGCTGGAAAAAATTTGAGCAACGATGTAAATAAAGTAGTATTAAATTATAACCAACAGTATGAAATAAATATCCGTGAGTTCATACTGATATGAATAACTGATTGAATAAATTAATAAATGGGGGGCTGGAAAAAACAAATATTTCATACAGAAGAATTTCAGATAATTGCTGCAGATCCTCCACTCTCAAGGAAGTGCAACAAACTGTACAGTGTGGAAAGGGGG
>NW_007898671.1:0-514 GCF_000696425.1 Galeopterus variegatus
AGAGTTTGACTGACACTGAGGAATGTCTGAATCTGAAAGAAATGCACAATGGAAAAGAGAGTTTTGTTAATAAATCAAGAAATTTCTTATGATTTACTGAATTGAGAGTAGGGATCAGAGGGAGGGGAAGTTTCAACATAAAGTAAACAATGGAATTACTAACTACTCTACTAGATCATTAATGAGGTGAGTCCAGGTTAAAGAGGAGGCAGGTGTTGAGCTAGCCTGGCATTAAGCTCCCTCTGTTCTCATCCTTGATTGTGGCCTTTGATGACACAATGAGGAGGCAAAGACACAGTGAAGGATGATGGCTCTCTGGGATTGAACTATTTCTATTTTTCAGCATGAATTGAAAGCACAGAGGGTTCCAGAACAGGTGTTCTCCTCAGATATCCAGAGTCCTGGGCATTCCTTTCCTCAGTACTACTCCTTTATGTAGGGGAGATGACTAGCATAAGGACAGGTTTGGGAGGGCCATTCAGGCTATCATATTGGCCATGTTTCCATAAATGGA
>NW_007898672.1:0-514 GCF_000696425.1 Galeopterus variegatus
AGAATGAGGCTTGTCACTGTGTTTGGGTCCAAATTGCTAGAGGCATTTTATTTGTTTGTTTATTTACTTACTTATTTGTTTGTTTATTTATTTAATCTATTTATCTATCTATCTATCTATCTATCTATTTATTTATTTATATATCCCTATATAAAGATGACCGGTGAGGGGATCTTAACCCTTGGCTTGGTGTTGTCAGCACCATGCTCAGCCATTGAGCCAACCGGCCATGCCTATATAGGGATCCGAACCGGGGGCCTTGGTGTTCTCAGCACCACAGTCTCCCGAGTGAGCCACAGGTCAGCCCTGCTAGAGGCATTTTTAGTTTTGAACAAGCCACAAGCAGAAAGCCAGTACCAGAATCTGGTGCTTTTGCTGCGGAAGAATCCACATGATTTGTATAGTGATCAACTAACATAAGGCTGGTGAGCTCATAAGTGAAAAAAAATCCAATTCCTACAGTTTATAGTCTATAGATTATTCCACCCTATGTTCCTTAGATTAAATGAACAAT
>NW_007898673.1:0-514 GCF_000696425.1 Galeopterus variegatus
GTATGTGTGTCTATGCAGGCATGCATGTCTATATGTATATATATACATATAATACACATGTGTGTGTGTATATATATATATATATATGTATATGTGTGTGTATATATATATATGTATGTATATGTGTGTGTATATATATAAAATTTTACCATACCATGTCTTTTCTATTGCTTATCTGTTCCACTGGCCAAAGATTCCATTAAAGGTCTATGGAATATTTTCATCTCTCTTCTCCTTCCCATATCTACATAGATATAAATCCCTACTGTCTGAGATATCCGACCTAATAGGAACCTCTTTTATGATAAAAACAAAGAGAATGCTTCTAAGCCTCCTGCCTCAGTACTCAGGTGCCTGCATTACTTTCTGGCTTATTCTCTGCTAATTGCTCAAGGGAGGTAATGATGTAAGTTATGTTACATATCCAAGCAAGAGTCAGTCAAAAACTGTAGCTTGAGCAAGGCTATTTTCATACTTTTGTGGGAAATACTCATTACTACTGTACTTTTATAGC
>NW_007898674.1:0-514 GCF_000696425.1 Galeopterus variegatus
CTGTGCCTTCCCTGTGTGAGGCCCTGTACCTGCAGTGATGGGTCCCATGGCCCCCTTCCAGGGTCCTGGATGCAGTAACGCCTCACTCATCTGGCCCTAGATTATGGAAGTGATGGTCACTGCCTCCTGAGTAGCAGAGTCACTGGACAGTGTGGCCTGGCACCACCAGCTCCTAGGAGAAGTACCAAATGATGATGCTGCTGGCCCTTGACCCCCAGGTCCCCGACTGGTTCTCTTGCTCCAGGTCTGGCCAACAGGGCTCCTGTAATGCTGTGGGGATCTTCTGAGGATGTGGGTGATTACTACTGTTCAGCATGTGACAGAAGCCCAGTGCTAACCCAGGGAACCTGCCCCAGAGGAAAATGAGGCACAAGCTTCTCATCTGATCCCCAGTCTGGACTACTGTAGTGGATTGA
This sequence comes from Galeopterus variegatus, assembly GCF_000696425.1. NCBI lineage: Eukaryota > Metazoa > Chordata > Mammalia > Dermoptera > Cynocephalidae > Galeopterus > Galeopterus variegatus. The sequence goes on from NW_007898674.1 coordinate 417, forward strand.
ATTATGTTCACCCAAAACTCATTGAAGCTTGAATTGTGTCCCCAAGTTTTAGGTATTAGAAACTTAGCCCGCACTGTGACTGTTAAGAAGGTGGGAAA
>NW_007898675.1:0-514 GCF_000696425.1 Galeopterus variegatus
CCCCAGCCTGGGACATGTGGTAGTACTGGTAACTGGCAGCAGAGGGTGATGTTGGTGTGTACACAGACGAAGAGAGAAGTATTGTTGGGAGGTTGTACTCTGTGGTTGTCGCATTTTCTCTTGGGGCTGTTGAACTCTGCCTTGCTCAGTAACATTGGCTGGTTTTTGCTGTTGTTTGTTGTCTTTGCTTCTTGGGTCTTTGGCTTTCCTTTCTCCAAAGGAAACAATTCTGAGGCCCAAGAGGAGAGGCACTGGGTTGACTAATGCAGCGTGGTAGGGCTGTGATTTGTTCTGAGTCCAGTGGGGGCTTTAAGCACAGGAGAGCCTACCCTCAAGCAGAGGATGTTCCAAGGCCTATCACAATTTGATTTGCAAGCTCAGGGGCCAAGAACTCCTTGCTTTGCATTTGCTAAGCAGGTCCTTTCCAGACCATGTGTGCAGTCGTGGGTCCCATGTCTCCTTGCAAATGGACCAGGGCCTGGGAAGAGCAGGATTCTGGGTGCAGGGTTTCTGG
>NW_007898676.1:0-514 GCF_000696425.1 Galeopterus variegatus
ATAGGTATACATGTATAGGAAAAAACAGTATATACAGAGTTCGATACTATCCACAGTTCAGGCAACTACTGGGGTTCTTGGTATATCATGGGTATACCCCGCTACACACGCATATATTATATATAATATCCTATTTGTTCTGTTTCTCTGGAGAACCCTGACTACACTTCCCTTTGTGAGGCTTTTTTTATCATAAACTGAAATGACCACCACCTTGAGGAATCAGTGACAAGATGAAATGAACTTAGTAGATCAGATCATTTCAAAAGGAGGGGCTTAGCTGGTACTGTTGATGTCCTGTCAATATTCCATCACCACTCACTGAAGTGAGCCTCCACAGAAGGTTTCTTATTTTAATCTTCCAAAACTCTCCATAAGCTTATTTCGGTTGCAGGAGTATGCTCAGCCAGCACCCACAGCAGACCAAAAATGTCAAGAGTTAATGCCTCTGAAGTGGCCTCAACTCGTTACAGATGAAAATTGATGGGTAAATAATCCAATTTCATCACCCTTC
>NW_007898677.1:0-514 GCF_000696425.1 Galeopterus variegatus
GAAAAAAATTGGATTCCTATTTTATATCGTACACAAAAATCAATTTCATGTGAAAGAAAGACGTAAAAATAAAACTTAAAGGGCCGGCCCGTGGCTCACTCGGGAGAGTGTGGTGCTGATAACACCAAGGCCACGGGTTTGGGTCCCTATATAGGGATGGCCGGTTCGCTCATTGGCTGAGCGTGGTGCTGACAACACCAAGCTAAGGGTTAGGATCCCCTTACCGGTCATCTTTAAAAAAAAAAAACAAAAAAACAAACAAAAAAAACCCTTAAGCCTAAAATGATTATGTCTATATGACCATGGAGAATAGAAAGATGACTTAAGACACAAAAATGACAAATCTTAAAGAAAAAGACTGATAAATTTTGACTACATTTAACTCAATAAACTCTGTTCATATAAAACCACCATAAACAAACTAAAAAGGCAAAGTATAGCCAGGAAAAAAGATAGAGTCTGAACAGCTTAAAAGAATTAACAGCCCAGTGAAAAAAATAGGAAAAGAAAGAAA
>NW_007898678.1:0-514 GCF_000696425.1 Galeopterus variegatus
TTTCAACTTTGTATTTGAAAAATGTCATAATACGATGTTGGAGGAGGAATGTCAGAAGGCTGGTGAGGCAGGAGCAGACAAGCAAGGGAGGGAGCAGGAGAGGAGGGCTCAGAGGTCTCCTAGCCCAGAGCCTGGGGGGCCTCATGAGCCGTGGGGGGACATTGAGGTTTTGTTCTCAGCACAACAGAAGCCTTCAGAGGGGTTTGAGCAAGGGAGTTTCATGGTCTGATTTACGATTTTAAAACATCCTCTGGCTTCTGTAGGAGCAATGGCTCTACCCCAGCACAAGTGGAAGTAAAGAGCCAGGTAAAGGGAAAACTGTGGTCTGGACCAGAGTGTCAGTGGGGATTAGGGCTGGGGGTGCAGTGAGACGTGATCAGACGTGGTCAGATTCAGGGGAAAGTTTGAAGGAGCTGCGGACATATTCCACGTCCGGTGCTCAGAGCCATGCCAGGGCTCTGGCCTGCGTGAGTGGGTAAACAGTGGTTGTTTCTTGAGATGGGGGGGGGGGGGC
>NW_007898679.1:0-514 GCF_000696425.1 Galeopterus variegatus
TTAAAAGCATTATTTGGACTGAAATTATCTTATTTTCCAATCAACTGACACGCTACTTTTTTCCAAAGAAAGTTAGTGATACCCAATACATTATTTTTTTTGTTTTGTGTTTATTTGTTTTTAACTCTAGTTATCCGCAGCTGTCATCATCAATTGTCACCTGATCATTGGGAATATGTAGTCTTCCAACTGTCCTGTAAAGGATAAAGATTATTGGTAGGTTTTTTTATCCTTTCACAGAGACTATAGATTTCAAAGCTACTCTGTAGTATACTTTAAAAATAGTAAGGGGAAAAAAAAAAAAAAAAAAGGAAACTCTTGAGGGACTCTCAGGAGCTAGTTCTGTTTCTCCCACACATTTATTTTAGAGAAAATAGGAGGAAGAATGGGTAGCTTTGGTGTTATTATGACACATGAAAGTGATTCCAAGGGGGGAGCTTAAGTTCAAAGGCTCATTGCCATGTCCAGAGTTTCAGGGCACGTGAATGTCATCTGGAATTTGACCAGCAGGATG
>NW_007898680.1:0-514 GCF_000696425.1 Galeopterus variegatus
GCCATCTGGGTTGTTTTCTCTAAGAAAACTATTAAACAAAACACCAGCTCTCATCTGCTATCGTGCCTGTAAGTTTCCCCATTAGGTTCCATTCACTGGATTGTGCCAAATACCCTACAGTAAAATCACGTCTGTTTTGTAGAAGGCACACTTGAAAGCACTGTTGAGTGTCACCAGCTATTTTTATCAAATTAATTAGCTATCACTTAGTAATGAATATGATACCGTGGTATTTTAGGATTGGGGTTCAGGGAATTCCAAAAGTTTGAGGAGCTTCCCCCATGAGAACAGATACAGAAGGTGGTCAATCAGGAGACCCTAGGTGGGAGGGGATCATAGGGGGTACTAGAGGGAGGACAAGCAAAAAGAAGACAAACAAATGTGTCTGCTCTTGTTTCATAATCAAATTATTCATTTTGTATCCTATAACATACAACTCAACAAGTAAATTACACTTTCATTGTTACGTCAGAGTATTGAAAACTCCAAGCTGGCAGAGCATGCTTTGGGGAGA
>NW_007898681.1:0-514 GCF_000696425.1 Galeopterus variegatus
TGTTTATAGGACCCTGGCACCTCCTCTCTCTCTCTCTTGCTTCCTCTCGCCATGTGATCTGTTTGTACCCACCGACTGCCTGTCACTTTCCCGCCATGAGTAGAAGCAGCCTGAGGCCTGTGCCAGATGAAGGTGTCCCAGAATCGTAAGCCAAATAAACCTTTCTTCTTTATAAATTACCCAGTCCCAGGTGATTCTGTTTAGCAACACAAAACAGACTAAAACACTGTGCATCTGTGAGCATGGGTGCACTCCGTGGAGAAGGCACATGGGAACTCTATGTATCATCTTCTCAATGTTTCTATAAATCTAAAATAGCTCTTAAAAAGTCTGTTTAAAAAAATTCATTAGCCCACCTGTAATGTCACCACAGTATTAATACTCTGAAATATATTTTATCAGTTTTGTGTTCCTCTACAAGCATTTTGTATTCATACATCCAACAGATTTATGCTTTTTTTCATTTTAAACAATAAGTACATGTTCACTGTAGAAAAATTAGAAAACACAGATT
>NW_007898682.1:0-514 GCF_000696425.1 Galeopterus variegatus
GAGACCGGTTAGGAGACCACTGCGACAGCCAGGCTCTGGCAGTGGGGCCTGAACAATGGGATGGCTGGGGTAGGGGAGAGTGAGATATGGTTGGATGGGGGGTCAGGTGAGACTGCTGGAATGATTCCGAGGCAGCCAGTCAGGGCGATAGGGACATGAATGAAAATTACAGGAGTCAGGAGAAATAGCTGATGGACTCGGCGGGAAGTAGAACAGACAGAAGGGGGCAAAAATCAGGCTGGTGTGACCGTATCGGCGAAGGCTGTTTTTTCCAGCCTCTGGGATTAATGATCAGAGAGCCTGCACTAGGGTGTAGAGGTGGCCGCATGCTGCCTCTGCAGATGCTCAGCTCTCCCAGGAAAGTCCCAGCTCCTGTCAGGGGAAATGTTTCTCTCCACGCTCAATACAGCCACTTCGTAGACTCACCCCAGAGGGGCAGTAGCAGGACACTCAAGGGACCACACAGGCTTGGGCTTCTGTGAAGAGACACCTGCAAGCTCTGCCTTCACTGTAG
>NW_007898683.1:0-514 GCF_000696425.1 Galeopterus variegatus
TATAGAATTTCTGTTGAGAAATCTGCTGTTAGTCTAATAGGGGCTCCCTTATAGGTAACTTGACACTTTTCTTTTCCTTTTTTTGAGATTTTGTCTTTGTCTTTGAGCTTTGCCAGTTTGACTCTAATGTGTCTTGCAGAGAATCTTTTTGGGTTGAATCTGTTTGGGATCTTTGAGCCTCCTGGATCTGAAGGTCCACGTCTCTCCTTATACCTGAGATGTTTTCTGTCATTATTTTGTTTAATAGGTTTTTCCATGCCTTTTCCTTTCTCCTCTCCTTCTGGAACACCCATGATTCAAATGTTTGTGCACTTAAGGTTGTCTGCTAGGTCTCCTAGATTTTCTTCATTTCTTTAAATTCTTTTTTTGTCCACCTGGGTTATTTTAAAAAAAATGGTCTTCAAGATCAGTAATTCTTTCTTCTGCTTGTTATAGCCAGCTGCTTAAGCTCTCGGTTGTGTTTTTTATTTTGTTGAGTGAATCTTTCAGTTCCATGAGTTCTGCTACATTCTTT
>NW_007898684.1:0-514 GCF_000696425.1 Galeopterus variegatus
GAAAACATTGAAAGTATTGTTTAAAATATCTGAAAAATATTGAGGCATGTAAAGTTTGACCATGGCTTTGGATTTTGAGAGTGAGCTAAAGCTATCCTAATTGTGTAAACAATGACGTGGTTAACTGAAGCTATTGGGAAGGTATTGGACAGTGTGAAGCTCCTGCAAGGCTGCCATATTTCCAGGCTACAAGGTCAGCAACAATTCAGTTACTTGTTTTCACAGCACTTATCCTTGGAGAAAGTGGTAGGCTTTCAGCTGGGGGTGAGTAGAGGGGGTTGGGGGGGGGTCCTATGTCACTTTTTTTTTCTGAGAGCTATACTTTCACATGTTCAACTATTTCACAGTAGACAGACACTTTCAGACTCTCTTTTTCTCACTGTGGAAACCAAAGCAAGAAAGCCATAAAGTGATACTGTAACTAAAGAGAACAACTTTGGAGGGAATGAATTTCTTCCAATGGAATGTAGAATTTTAGAGGAAATAGTAAGATTTAAGTATACAGACAACATTT
>NW_007898685.1:0-514 GCF_000696425.1 Galeopterus variegatus
CAAATTAGCTTTGTTTGGGGAGACAAGTAAAATTCATTCAAAAATCCATATATTATGCAATTTATAGACTTAATTCAGACAACTTTGTATCTATCACAGTTTCAGAAGACTCCAAAGACTATTCCTCTCAATGCTACTAAACTACTCAGTTTTTATTATTTTTTAATACTACTGTTCTCTTACCATAAAAGTTATACTTACTAGATTCATAAAACTTAAAATATACAAAAACACACTTAAAAAAAAGTCAAATCCTATAATCCTACTCCTCAGAAACCACTCCTATTAATATTTAATGTATTTTTGTGTATGGTATCATTTGGACTCTAATCCTACTACCCCAAGATCATCACTATTAATATTTTGTACTTCCAGTCTTTTATTCTATCATATCATTTGGCCTGTAGACAAGGTACAAAGCAAGCTGGATCCTTCAGGAACCAAATCTATTAGACATTCATTGACACTGAGCAGCCTGTGTCCATCGGCCCTTCTGAAGGGCTCGAGATCTGGT
>NW_007898686.1:0-514 GCF_000696425.1 Galeopterus variegatus
GAGGGCTCAGGCCCAGACACACTCCCTCTACTCTTTCCTTGTCTCATCTGCCCAGTCCTGATCAGGGATCCTCAGCCCAACCTCGGCTGGGGCCACCCAATGCAACCTTGGCCAAATTTCTGCAACAAACACTTCTGCTTCACAAAAATAAATAAGTAAATAGAAGGACTATCCTCTTGCTCCAGACATAACTGTGGCTCTCTTGAGACAATTCCCAGATGGGACAGGATCATCTGTGCTTGAACCGAGTGGCCCACACAGCTTGGCTCACAGCATCGCTAGCACTGGAATGTTGGGGCCGTTTGTCTCCACCTGTACTGCAGTTATGTTTTCCTAACGTGGCATGGCATCTCCCTGCTTCTGGACGACACTTTATCTAACCAAGCACAAGAGTGGGTAGGTGGCCCCACCAGGCCAATCCCCCATCTTCTCAGCACAATGAATGGTCCAGGATTGGGCACATATCCCTAGCCTGGACAACTGGAATCCTTCTCCAGGAGTATTTATCTAGACC
>NW_007898687.1:0-514 GCF_000696425.1 Galeopterus variegatus
AATACAATAAAAATGTGGGGGAAAAAAGAAAATACCTTTTAAAATAAGTAAAAAATACTTAGAAATAAATTCAAATGAGGACTGAAAGAGTTGTTTACCAATAACAGTAAGACACGGATAAAAAATTTAAAAACAAATAAATGGACAAATTAATTGCACTCATATATTGGAAGAATAGTGTTGTAATGTCCACACTACTCAGAGTGATTTATAGTTTCAACACAATTCCTATCAAAGTATCAGCCGACATTCTTCACAGAAATTAAAGAAACAATCCTAAAAGTTGCAGGAATGTTAGATTCAGAATCTGTAAAGCAATCTTAAAAAACAAAGTTGGAAGCATTACTCTAAATGACTTCATAGCATATTTCATAGTATAGCTTTCTATAGTAACCAAAACAGCATAGTTACCAGCATAAAACACACACACAGAACAATGGGACACAGCAAAAGGCTTAGAAAGAAGTTTACCCATTTAAAGCCAACTGATTTTTAATAAAGGTTCTTAAACACA
>NW_007898688.1:0-514 GCF_000696425.1 Galeopterus variegatus
AGATCAATTATCTCTGTCCTATGAGTTTACTTAGATCGATTAGCTTGGTATGATGAGTTTAATTAAATCGATGAGCTTAGTCTGATGAGTTTAATTAGATCGATGAGCTCGGTCTGATGAGTTTACTCAGATCGATGATCTCGCTCTGATGAACTTACTTAGATCGATGTGCTTTGTCTGATGAGTTTACTGAAATCGATGAGCTTTGTCATAAGAGTATACTTAGATCGATGGGCTTGGCCTGATGAGTTTACGTAGATCAATGAGCTCAGTCTGATGAGTTTAGTTAGATCGATGAGCTCAGTCTGATGAGTTTAGTTAGATCGATGAGCTCAGTCTGATCAGTTTACTTACATCGATGAGATCGGTCCGACGAATTTACTTAGGTCGATTAGCTCGGTCTGATGAGTTTACTTGGATCAATGAGCTTGGTGTAATGAGTTTCCTTAGATTGATGTGCTTGGTCTGATGTGTTTACTTAGATTGATTTACTTTCTCTGATGAGTTTACTTAG
>NW_007898689.1:0-514 GCF_000696425.1 Galeopterus variegatus
GTTTTTAGGAAGAACTTATAATGCAATGTTTCAAAAATTTAGTGAAAACCTAGTATGTGATAAGCAATGGGCTAGATACTTTATATCACAAAGATGTAGATACATGTTATAACTAGTGAGGTATAAAACCCACCCCCTAGAAAACACTCACACACAAATTTCATGAAGGAATATTTACCAATGAAGGAAAATCATAATCAATTCCTTTTTCAGCTAATCTCTTCCTGAGTAATTTTTCTTTATTTTTAAATCGCTTCTCCATCCGTAACTTTTGTAGAAGTGTCCGATTCTGATTATACCGTTTCACTGCTGGATATGATGGCTGTTTAAATGGAATATTCCACTCTTTAAAAAGTTCTTTATGTACTTTTTCAGGTGGCAGAAAACGGCCTATTTTTAAAAAGGGGGGGAAAAAGTTTTCAATCAAGGGGTAGGCAAGGGATTTTAACATTAACTTTAGAATTCCCCCAGTGCCATTCCTCAGTCATAAACAAAGTGATGTGGCTAATCTCCT
>NW_007898690.1:0-514 GCF_000696425.1 Galeopterus variegatus
GAGATGGTATCTGCCCCCCGGAAGCAGGGAGTTTACCCGGGGCCGAAGCCCCAGGTGTGGTGGAGTGACAGTCTGGCCGGGATCCTCTTCCCTGCCCTCCCGATGCTGGCCAGGGGCTCCCCACACCACTAGCCCTGCCAGAGATCCGCGGGTGGAGTGGGATTGGTGGCCAGTCCACAGGCCCCGGGGGGCCCCACGCTGAGGCACCCAAGTGGCACAGCTCAGTGAGGAGCCGCGCCAAGCGAAGATGGCTGGCTTGCCCAATCTGAGCCGGCCGGCTCCGCCCCCCCCCTGGAGAAAATGGAGGCAGCGCTGATGAAGGCGCCTAGCTTGGTGTGGTAAGCCGGGGCTGGGCGGGCCTTTGCCCCCCAAGCGGGGCTGGGCTGGGAGTCACTCACAAAGCTCCCTGAGCTGGGCCGGTCCCGTGCCTTCCTCTCCGTCTCTGTGTCGCCCCTGCCGTCTTTCCTGGCCTTTGTTGCCTTGGGCTGCTCAGTCTCCCGGCGCAGTTGGGGCG
>NW_007898691.1:0-514 GCF_000696425.1 Galeopterus variegatus
TTAGGTGGCAGTTATTTTCTACCTTACAACCTCAGTCTCACTACACCACCACGTTTTGCCCTACAATTTTTCTTTTTTAAAATTTTCTGGTGCAAAAAATAAATAAATAAATAAATAAATAATGGAAAAATCATTATCTTAACAGAAAAAACAACAATGGACATATAAGACATTTCATGTTTAATCAAATGAGCAGGTTTTGGTGTCAGGAATCCATAACTTTGTCTTTAAAAGTATAGAGCACTGTTTCCCAGTGTTATTGATTATTACTTTATCATAATCATCTTGGGTACTAGCTACAAATTATTCTTGGGAACTCCCTCAGAATTACTAAATCAGCACGTCAGTGTGTGTGGCCTTCTATTTTAAAGCCTCGTCACATAATTCCTATCATACTATCATATAACAAATAGTGATACAGAAAAAATAATTTTAAATTAATGTAAGAAAAAAGATAATAACAAAGACATCAATGTGTAACCCAAATAACAGGATTTGTTAATATTTGTTAGCA
>NW_007898692.1:0-514 GCF_000696425.1 Galeopterus variegatus
ATTTACATTGTGTTGGGCATTACAGGTAATCTAGAGATGCTTTAAAATTTCAGGAGGATTGCACAGCTCATACGCAAACACTACATCATCTTATATAAGGGACTTGCGCATCTGCAGATTTTGGTATCTGTGGGGGTCTTGGTAATAATGCCCCACAGATACCCATGGAGGACTGTATATCCACACCACGGAATGTGATTCAGCCTTGAAAAGAAAGGAAATTCTCTTACACGCTACAACGTGGATGAACCTTGAGGACATTGTGCTTAGTGACATAAGCCAGTCACACAGGGACAAACACTGTGTGATTCCACTCACAAGAGGTCCCTAGAGTCGTCAGATCCACAGAGACAGAAAGTAGAATGGGGGGTGCCAGGGGCTGGGGAGGGGAAGGGGGGGTGAGTGTTTAATGGGGACAGAGTTTCAGTTTGGGAAGATGAGAAAGTTCTGGAGATGATGGTGCTGATGGCTGCACAGCCATGTGAGTGTGCCTAATGCCACTTGATGGAGTTTG
>NW_007898693.1:0-514 GCF_000696425.1 Galeopterus variegatus
CATTTTATTGATTTTTGTTTGGATGTTTTAAATATCTTTTGTTCCTTTCTTCCCCTTTTTTGTTTGTCTTTGGTATTTGTTGGTTTCTTGAGGTGGTAAAGTACAGTTTCTTTCTCTTTCTGGTTTGCATTTTTGTTCTACCAGTGGGTTTTGTTCTTTCTTGTGTATTCATAGTAGTGATTATCGTTGTTTGGATATCAGATGCAGGATTCCCTCGAGGATTTCTTGTAGGACTATGTGTGGTGGTGACCTTCAGCAGTTTTGTTTTTCTGGGAAATACACTATTTCTCCTTCATTTCAGGAGGATAGACTTACTGGCTATAGTATTATTGGCTGGCAGTTTTTTTTCTTTTAGTATTTTGAATATATTATCTCATTCTCTTCTGGTCACAGAGTTGCTGTTGAAAAGTCTGCTGGTAGTTTGCTGGGGACTTCTTTATAGGTGACCTAACACTTTTCTCTTGTTTTCTTTAAGGTTCTCTCTTTGTCTTTGAGTTTTTCCAGTTTGACTATA
>NW_007898694.1:0-514 GCF_000696425.1 Galeopterus variegatus
CACAACTCTTGTAAAATGCTCTGCGGATTTCAATTCAACACTTCTGTGTCCAGGCTAATCACTCTAATGGGGGCTTGTTGGTGGAGTAGAAACAAATTTCTACAATTCACTTGTCTGCATAGAGGTCGTGCTGTGTGCCTGGCACAAATCTCCACTGCCCTTCAGAAACTCCGTAAATGTGTGACCAAGGCCACCACAGAACTGAGGAATGTGTTTGCTCACTGAAGATTGTGGCCAAATCATACAGCCGGTCCTGAAGAGGCAGCAACAGGTGGCAGCAGTGGCTACAGCTGCAGGGCACGGGAATGGGGGTGGTCCTTGCCTGGTGGTGGTGGTGGCGGCAGTGGTGGCGATGCAGGCGGCGGCAGGGACCCAATTAATTTTTAATTTTTAAAAAATATTTTATTGGTTATGAATATTCATGAGATGCAAAGCTGATTGTCACTACACTCTTGCCCAAGATGTGAAGGCCACATCCATACTGGCAGCATGCCCATTATCACAAGTTGTGAGT
>NW_007898695.1:0-514 GCF_000696425.1 Galeopterus variegatus
TTGTCAAAGCTAAAATTGTTTTTGCAATAAAAGAGTTACCCTCTAACTTACCTGCTTAGTAAGTACTAAATTTGCATAGATTTTCTTAAGACAAACTATGCCTGAGATTATTTTTTAGTTTACTAGTATGATCAAGAACAGATGACATGGCAGCTAGTTAGCTTCTACGAGGAAATCAGGGACTGTCATGCGGAGGAAGCACATGAACTTTGCCCTCTAAAAGCCTGAGCTCAACCCCTACCAAGTGGCTATAATTTAACCCTCTGATGGAAGGCCATCAGAAACCCATTGCAGAGCTGGACCAATTTAAGACTCTGTGAAGTACCGTGTCAGTAGAAGCAGCCTATGTGTAAGACTAGTGATGCAGAAGCATAGGACCAGCTCTCCCAGGAAAATGGGGAATAATGTTTGATAGTCACACCTAGAAAGCAGCTGGGAAGGCTACTCAGTCACATCCTGTATAGGCTCCTTTTGCTATTTTAATGGGCATCTATACTTCAAGGAAAAACCATGC
>NW_007898696.1:0-514 GCF_000696425.1 Galeopterus variegatus
CTCCATGGATCCACATTTCTAGGTTAAAACCCTGCTTCCCGACCTCACCAACGGATCCCACAGAACCTACACATGACCTGCGAGTTCAAGACACACCCTTTCAAGAAACTAAAACCTTTGACTACACTCCTCATCCGTCTAACCCCCTCAAACTCCGTTTATCCTGATTCCCAAGTCTCCCTCCATTACAGGAACAATGACCACTCCCGTTAACGTTATCCTGTTTCTCTTACTATACCTAGTAGGTGCCTCTAAATCCTCGTACATTTGGCAGTTCACGGTACAAGAAACTTATACAGAGGGACAAGGTAAGACCACCAAACTACTCCCTTCCATGACAGACTGTTCCGTAGCTGGATGCCAAAGGGCCATTACCATCCCCCTTACAGGGAGTAAACTAACCTCTCAATCCTCCCACCTATATATATATGTTTTATCTTTGACCAGACTCAGCCTTCTTGCCGCTGGTGGCCAGAAACTTATGGGGATGCCCGTACTGGTCATGCAAATTCAC
>NW_007898696.1:5990-6472 GCF_000696425.1 Galeopterus variegatus
AACATGAATAATAGATGACCCCTTTCTGCTTCTTTTGCTTTTCTGGAATAATTGGTGTGATACTACTACGAACCGTCCTACAGTTTCACTCAGAAATTAAGGGATATGAGATGCTGGCAGAGACTGTGGTGCCAAAAGTAATAGTGTGCTCTCCAAACAAATGATCCAGACACCATGTCAAGTGAGGATGAAAACAATTTTTGGCTGCTGATAGATATTCTCTCTGCTTCTCCCATCAGACAATTCTGCTAAGTGTGGACGAGACAACGAATGTGTGTGTGTGCTGCTCGAATCTGATCATCATCTTCTCTTGTGAAGAAAGGCTGCTTGGTCAATATGATAATGGTTCTGGCAACTTTCTGCATTTTTGAATCCTAAAATTACATTATTTTCAGCTAAAATGTTGCTAGTCTCTTTTTAATTTTGTATAATTCATAATCATACTCAAATCAAGCTTAAGGAGCCTATTGAAAAAAAAAAAA
>NW_007898697.1:0-514 GCF_000696425.1 Galeopterus variegatus
TTTGTTAGTTTTTGCTTTGTATATTTTGAAGTTCTATTACTAAATATATTCATATTTAGGATTGTTATTTCTCTTTTGGAATTGGCCCTTTTGTCATTATAAAATGTCCTCTATATCTCTAGCCTTATACTGAAGGCTACTTTTGTGTGATATTACTTTAGCCGTACCAGCTTTCTTATGCTTAGTGTTTGTATGGTATATCTCTTTCCATCCTTTTATTTATTTTTAATAGGCTTTATTTTAGAGCACTTTTAGGTTAACAGCAAAGTTGAGTGGAAGAACCAGAGTTCCTATATACTCCTCTTACTCACCTACCACAACCTTTTCCACTATCACCAACCCACACCACAGTTGTGCATTTGTTATAATTGGTGGACCTACATTAACACATTATTATCATCCAAAGTCCATAGTTTATGTTAGTGTTGTACATTCTGTGGGTTTTGCTGAATGTGTAGTGACATGTACTGACCATCATAAAATAATACAGAATAGTTTCATTGTCCTAAAATTC
>NW_007898698.1:0-514 GCF_000696425.1 Galeopterus variegatus
TACACACTCACACACAACAAAAATTAGAAACGTCAGCTGGCATGGAAAAACAAGCTTCATATGAAATATTTTTCATCAATAGTCCTCAACATAGATTATTAATATGGACAACTGAGAACTTGCTTTACTTGAATCGAGTAAATGATATAGTCAACATCTTCCTACTCTTTCCCACTGAGGGAGAAAAAAGGACAATTGCACAATTCTAGGAATAGTACAATTTCTCAATTTGGCCTTTCATAAACTTATTTTAGCTCAGTGTAGATTATGGGCCTTTTAGTTGCCAAATGTTACAGTAGAGAATAAGTCCATTGCCTAGAAAATTGCCTTCTAAATCCATTACAAATTAAAAGCATCCCAGTTCTTTAAGGTAGCAATTGTAAAACCATACAAGGCATCCAAACACCACCTTGATTAAGATGTTTTTTAGTTCATTTTTGCTTCATCCATGAGGCTTTTTTTCAATCACTTAGTCACTCTTTGTTTTCCCAAAATATGTGTATTTGCTGCTCGA
>NW_007898699.1:0-514 GCF_000696425.1 Galeopterus variegatus
TTCAACTTCACAGGCTGAAATGAGAGAGAGACACATGGTTTAGAACATCACACTCTTAATGTACTACTAACAATTTTGTAAACATATTAGCTATGTTAAAAATCCTGTTAACAATCCTAACTGGCATATTATTTTTTTCCTTTTTGTCTCTTTTTTCGTGACCGGCAACGGATCGCAACCATCAGTGTCGCGCCCGTACCTCGCCTAGCCAGTGAGCGGCCGGTCTGTATGTGGGATCCGAACGCTCGGCGGGAGCACTGCAGTGCTCCCAAGTGGCACACTGTAGCAGTGCGCCACTGGGCTGGCCCCTAACTGGCATATTTTGGAAACATGCGAATACTGACATGAGAAGCCTATGATCCAGGCTTCCTTTTAGAAGATCATAAAAAAAAAATTTAGAATCTATAATCCTAATTCCATCACTTCCAAAATGATCACTTAAACACATTACTGAACCTCTAAACCACAGTCTCTTCATCTGTAGAATGGGCATGATACTAGAGCCTACCTCACA
>NW_007898700.1:0-514 GCF_000696425.1 Galeopterus variegatus
AAAAAAGGCAGAAAAAAGCCCAAAACACATACACACAAAAAAACCAGTAGTTTTACAGACACTGACAATGACATCATCAACTGAACTGGTAATGTGGTTAGTTATATTTCCTAACCAATTATACTGCTTACAGATAAATTATTAGCACAATTTTCCGAGACAAAATAAAACAAGAAAAAAAAAATCACTTTGACACTTAGTCCTATGTACATGGGTCATTTTCTCAACTCCTAATCTGAGACATGGAATATTTACCTGGTGTGACTGAGAGGCAAGATACACTTGTGACAGTCCTCAAGGGCACTGTGTACACAAAAACTTTTTTTTAATTAAAAAAAATCTATTTTAATGACCAAAAATATGTTAGCAATTACAGATAAAAGGTGACTATTTGCAAAGCTTAAATTATGTGAAATCTAAGTAACATTTTAAAGGTTTTCACAGACACTGACAAAATAAGGGCAAAACAGCTCAGCTCAATAAACACGAGGGCTCCCCCACCAATATCTATCTG
>NW_007898701.1:0-514 GCF_000696425.1 Galeopterus variegatus
AGAAAGGATGTGAGTCAAGGGAAGTTGATTTGGGATGTTAAATTTATTTCTTTTTTTCATTTATTCAACAAATGAAAGGTGTCACATAGAATCTGCCTTCAAAGAGCTCACAAGCTAGTAAAGGGATTTATGCTGCAGTGAGCTTCCTCCATTTTCAAAAATCTCAAAACCAGCTTGCCATTAACTCATTTGGTTAGAATATGGTGCTGATAACACTAAAGTCCAGGGTTCAATCCCTGTACAGGCCAACAGAAAAAAAATCTCAAAACCTAGGACAACTTAATTAACCTCCCCAAATGTCAAAATTTTTATAACAAAATGAAAATAATAACAGATGCCTAACATAAAGTTGGTAAAAAGTCTTATGCAACAAATTTTCACATAAAGAATGCTCGGTAAGTGCCATCTAAAATTCAACAAATCATTTAAATCTTATTATTCATAGAACTTTAAGTAATTTGCATTGGAAAGTTGTCAGAAATCTGATGAGCTGGATTTGGACAAGAGAATACCT
>NW_007898702.1:0-514 GCF_000696425.1 Galeopterus variegatus
CACGACAGGCACGAAAACTCCTGGGAAAGAGAACCTGCATTTATCGAGAGCTACTGTGCCCCGGAACTGTGCTAATTAACTGAATTTTGGAAACCAACTGGAATTTTATGAAGGGTCCAGAAGAAGAGAGCACAATTTTGAGGGCTCTGGCTCCAAAAATGGGTTAAACACACACACATGCTCCTTTCCTAAGTCAACTGTACATCAAAGGATCCCCTTGCAGGTTGACACTAAACAGCTCAACGTGGGAATGGTAAAATGCAAAGAAATGACAAGTAGCACTTGCTGTTAACCTGGTAAACTCTCAGTTAAACAGGACTTCAAATTATCTGAAATACTCTATTCCCTAAGAAGAACAGAGAAGTGGGTTTTTGAACATCTCTTCAATGGTTTTTAGGTTTTTTTTTTTTTTGTCTTTTTCCGTGTCCGGCAATGGATCGCAACCCTCAGTGTTGGGAGCGCTGCCGCGCTTCCCAAGCAGCGCACTATCCAGTGTGCCACCGGGCCGGCCCCA
>NW_007898703.1:0-514 GCF_000696425.1 Galeopterus variegatus
ACACCTAGAAGGACTGGAAGTCTCATGGGCTACCAAGCCAGAAATGGGGGAGGTCCAGGGGCCTCAGCCATGCCACCCGATATCCACAACCAATCCCGAGGGTGGGGGACGAGGGCCTCAGCCATGCCCCGCCCACATGCACAGCCAGCCCAGCAGCAACCACCGAGCCACCACAGGAAGTGCCCTGAGCTCTCTCAGCTGGGGTAGTGGGGGGCCTCGGGCCATGGCCACACATCCCCGACACCCACAGCCAGCCTAGTGGTGACCACTGAGCCACCACAGGAGAAATCCGAGCTCTCTCAACCTGGGGCAGTGGGGGGCCTCAGGCCTTGGCCACACCCCCTGGCACCCACAGTCAGCCCAGCAGCAAGCACCAAGCTGCCACAGGAAGCACCCTGGGCTCTCCTGAGCCAAGGCGGTGGGGTCCTCAGGCCTCAGCCACACACACCCCCACACATGTAACCAGCCCAGCGATGAGCACCAAGCCGCAGCAAGAAGGGCCCCAGGTTCTCGA
>NW_007898704.1:0-514 GCF_000696425.1 Galeopterus variegatus
ATCACTCAGTCCCCTGTACCTTCCCACACCGTACCTTACTTCCCTGCATAGCATCAGGTCATCCCGGCTGGCTCTGCAACACTCCCCCTCTACTGGGAGGTTCTGCTTTCTACTGTCTTTCCAGGCACTGGGACATCTTGGTCTTCCTTCTTTTATGACCTCTGTTCAATATATTTCATGCTATGCTCTTTCCCCACACTTTTTAAGTTTAAGAATTCATCAAGAATTTTATTAGTGAGTGTGTGCATTAGAATAATCTGCGGAGTTCATTTGTTTTGAATTAAGAATGGTCCCCATTTCTATAAATTTTGATGAACTGAATCTAATATAAGAATCTCACACCGTAAGAGTCAGAAGGGAAAGCAATATCACTATCTTGATTCCTCAAACCTGAATATGGTTGCAGTGTCATTCCCCTTTTCACTATGGTGGGATGACTTAATCTTGGGCAATTTGGGATTTCCCCTTTTTACTCTGAGATTTCACCCAGGTTTGAGGGGTTTATCTAGAACCA
>NW_007898705.1:0-514 GCF_000696425.1 Galeopterus variegatus
AATCTGTGCCACCAAGCACTACGTGTAGCCAGAAAGAGCGAGTCACTGATGCTTCTGTAACGGTAGGAAAAGAGCAAAAGGAAAATAAGATACCTGGAGTAGGAGAAGTGAGGCTGATGTTCTCGAAGGTACCATGTTTGCTCAAACCCAGCCAGAGGGAATACCCAGTAAGAAATTCTGTTTGTGCCAAGTAACTGAACAAAGCCTAGTAGTAGCTTTGGATGAAAACTGCTTTGGAAAGAACCAAAGTGAGATTGTGAGGGATCCCCTGGACTTTCACCATTTAGGCAAACTCATGAGGACAAAAACTGAGTGGGGAAGCATCCCTGAGAAAGTTAGCACCCCAGGTTCCAGTCTTGTCCTTCATGTCCCTCTGCTACCGTATCTTCCTCTTCTCAAGACTGCTACCAATAATGAACTAACATTTATGCAGCACTGCATAAGTGCCATGCAGCCCTCTAAGTCCTTTTATGCATATTCAGTATTTTGTTTTCTTTCTTTTTTTTTTTTTTTT
>NW_007898706.1:0-514 GCF_000696425.1 Galeopterus variegatus
GCATTTGAGAGGGGTTCCTTCCTATGCCCCAGCCAGGACACATGAGTGTCCCGCCCCCTCGTCCCTCTGCCAGGAGTCTTTGCACATTGCACATCTTGTATGTCTATAGGCCGTGGTCAATGTGAAGACAAAAGAGGGTGAGGTGGACTCTGGGGAAATGCCCCTAAGTCTGAAGAGCCAAGTTCATTTACAGCACAGGCTTAAGAATCAGATAATAACATTGCCATGTTATTATCTCTGCCTTCACTGCTTTCAACTATCTCCCACATTCAGTAGAGTCTTTCAAACACACAAATTTATTTTAGTTTTATTGAGGTGTAATTGAGGTACAAACAGTTGCACACACTTGTTGACGTACAAGCAGTTGCACACACTTAATGCACATACATCTTGGTGAGTTTGGACATACACATATGCCCATAATACCATCACCACAACCAAGGAATTAAATATACACACCAAGGACACCAATGTCTTTGTGTTCCTTTGTGCTTTTTGTTTTGTTTTGTTTTTT
>NW_007898707.1:0-514 GCF_000696425.1 Galeopterus variegatus
GAATGCAGAGAAAAGTTAACTGAAACTGCAGATGAAAATGTAATAATCAGATAACTGTAAACAGAACTACACTGTGATTTAACAATCCCACTACTGGGTATAAATCTAAAGAAAACATAATCAATATATTGAACGATTACTCCTGTATGTGTTGCAGAGATATTCACAGTAGCAAATATATTGAATCATCTAAATGTTCATCAGAAAATAATCAAATAAAGAATATGTGCTTTTGTACACGATGAAATATTATTCAGCCATAAAAAGTAAAATAAAATTCTGTCCTTCACAGCAACAGGAAAAAGCCTGGAGAGCATTGCTCACTCGTATGTGGAAGTTAAACTTTCACGTCATAAATGAAGAGTATAGTAGTGATTGCTAAAAGTTGAAAAGTGTATGGGAAATGAAGAGAAAAGGAGAGGCTAATCAGAGGATACAAAATTATAGCTAAATAAAAAAAATGTGTTTTCTACAGCACTGGAGGGTGGCTACAGTTAATGTCAAAATAAAGTAA
>NW_007898708.1:0-514 GCF_000696425.1 Galeopterus variegatus
GCTCTGTGATAAACAAGGGAATTCTTTAAAGTTAGCACAATGCTAAGTTTTCTGTGCTGGAGAAATATTGTAGAAGAAAGAAGCTTTCTGAAATGTCCTGGAGAGGCCCAGGTGTCAGGTCAGTTTTATAGGTATGAAGACATCCAGCAGAGCCTGTCCCAGTCACTAGCCTAGAACATGGTCCCTCTGTGATCTTGTTGCATCCCAGGCTTAGCAATAGCCCTTCTTCAGTCCTCTGAACCTAGAAATCAGGATCCTCCCACACATGAAACCTTTGCTCTGACGGCCTCCTGCCACACTGGCACTGGGACTCCTCTGCATGGGCTTCCAGCAGCTGTCTTGTGGCCTGGAGAGTCACACAACGAACATTCCTTCAAACCTCTACTCCTGTGCAAGCCTGCATGGGCTAAAAGCCTTTTATCACAGCCAGAATTGAACTCTCACTGCACAACCATTCCACCAGTTGCTGACCACTTGGTCACCTGCCTGTTCTACCTGGCCTATTGTTTACCCA
>NW_007898709.1:0-514 GCF_000696425.1 Galeopterus variegatus
TGCTGACAACACCAAGTCAAGGGTTAAGATCCCCTTACAGATCATCTTTAAAAAAAAAAAAAAAGAGCGAGAAATCCAATTATGATATTTAAAAGGTGGGGACTTTAAGAGGTGATTGGATCCTGAGGACTGTGCCCTTGTGAATGAATTGATCCATTCATGGAGTAATGACTTATCACGGATGTGGACTGGTGGCTTTATAAGGAGAGCACATGAGAAAGCTCTTGCCATTCTCACCATGTGACACCCTGGTCACCATAGGACCCTGTAGAGAGTTCCCACCAAGAAGAAAGCCCTCACCAGTTGTGCCTCCTGGACTGTGGACTTCTAAGCCTCCAGAACTGTAAGAAATAAATTGCATTTCTTTATATATTACCCAGTTTCAAGTATTTTGTTATAAGTGACAGAAAACAGACTAATAAATACACTTAATCACTGTTTAAAGTGTTAGTTCTGGGCCGGCCCAGTGGTGCACTGGATAGTGCGCCGCTTGGGAAGCGCGGCAGCGCTCCCG
>NW_007898710.1:0-514 GCF_000696425.1 Galeopterus variegatus
AGTGATAGACTCAGGATGGTTCAGAAACAGAGCCCAGATCTGTCAGATGCTATGGCCCCACGTTGAACTAAAATAAGATGTGCAAAAAGCATGTCACAAAGTAAACACTCGCCGGTTGTAATTCCCCTCCCATTGCATTATCCATCTCTCTTTGATGCAGTCAGATTTTCTGATGTAGATGCCCACCCAATCTAACTTGGAAATTCACCTATCATACTTCAGATTCAGCTTCCTAGGCCAAGATCACCCTAGATTTTCCCAATCATTTGGATGAGTACTCTAGTATGATTGGCTGAACTTCTTCAGGGCCAATCAATCCCTTACTGAGCCAGACCCTGACCTGGCCTCTTTTTCTTCCACCTCGGGATTCCGGGAGGTCCCATCAAGTCTGCTGCCTCACCTACAATGAAATTGTTTGTTAGCATAGAATGCTAAGCGCAGAATCCACTCAGCACCTTGAGCATTGCTTATCCAGGGCAGATAGCAAAGGCAGCCTTCAGGCACAATCTGTCAT
>NW_007898711.1:0-514 GCF_000696425.1 Galeopterus variegatus
GTCCTATTTATCATTGTGCCTCCAGTACTTAGTATTATGTTGAATAAAATGAGCAAAACCTATCGCTATTAAAAGTTGAGACTCATTTAGAGTTTCATAGGTCAAAAAATACCTCTTCGTTTACTTACTCAGTCTTTAAACTTGCTCCATGCAAAAGTGGATTTTTTAGGGCAGTAAAACTATTGTGTATGATACTGTAATATAATAGCAGATACGTTAGACATTTGTCAAAAACCATAGTACCAAGCGTGAACCCCAATGTAAACTATAGACTTCAGTTAATAATAATTTATCAATGCTTGTTCATCAATTATAACAAATGTACCACATTAATGCATGATGCAAATCACAGGAGAAACTAAGAAGGTGAAGGAAGGCGGGAATGTATAGGAATTGTCTGTAATTTATTTTTCAATTTTAATGCAAACCTAAAATTGCTCTAAAATAAAACCCTATTCATTTAAATATATATACTTATTTTATTTTATAAATATATATTTATTTATATTTTATT
>NW_007898712.1:0-514 GCF_000696425.1 Galeopterus variegatus
CCCTTTTGATTGACCTCTCAATTTTGAGAGACTGAGCAAAACTTTAGGCATGCACATCACTATCTGTCATCATTATAAATGGATTTACTTGGTCTTAAATTCCACTGGGAGATAGCAGAACACTGGGTTTTATAAGGTGTGATCAGGGAAAAAGAACAGTAGGAAAAAACGGATTGGCTTTGGGTTTCTTTCTCATAAAGATTAGAACAGAGGGGACTTGTGTTAGGATTCTCTGTTTCCAGGAGAGGAAAACACTGGTGTGTTTTGAGATTTATCTGCTTTCTTAAAGTTTTAGTTTAATTATGTGGCACTTAACATGAGTGACTCCATTTTGGTTTGGTCTGATCTGTTGGGGACTCGTGCTGGAAACAATGGCCTCCCATAATTTTTGTTTAATAAATTCTCCCCTTTGGGTCAGGTTACTACCAAGGTGAGAGTGTGAACAAACTTAGAGCATTAGCATCACTCTCAGTTACCGTCATCTTAGGTTTCCAGTCTCAACACATCACACATC
>NW_007898713.1:0-514 GCF_000696425.1 Galeopterus variegatus
CTCTATGATAATATTGAGGGACCTGATCACACCTCTCAGCATTGGACAGATCATCTAGGCAGCAAATCAGCAGAGTAACCATATTCTTTCATGAGGAGAGAAGAAATCTAGGGTAATTAGAGGGGGCAGGGGGGAGCAAGAGGGGGGGTAGGGAGAGATTGGACAAGGGGCATAAAAAATAATTACGATTTGTAACAATATATATGCTAGTAATATTGATTTGATCAACATATCTCAATGTTGAACCCCAAAATATGTATAATCAATTTTGATTCAATAAAAAAAAAATAAAAGAAAACAAAAAATGCTTATGAAAGTGAATCAATAAACAAGTTTAGAGATATTATCCATTCTATCTTAAAATTCTTTGTCAGTATTATTTATTTTGTTTTGTTTTCCTTCTTAAGCTCCTCGTGTCTAATCTTTTGGTTATTTTTCAGTTCTTTAGGATATTTACCAAAGAGTAGTTGGTAAGAACAGAAGAGGGAAAAACACAGAGCAATTAGTTTAATTT
>NW_007898714.1:0-514 GCF_000696425.1 Galeopterus variegatus
TACCAATTCCTCTCTCCCCACTCTCCTCCTTTCCAATCTCTGGTAACCTCAGTTCTCCTTTCGAAAGTTCAGTGTATTGTGATTGTTGTATCTTTCTTTCTTTCTATTTATGTTTATTTTTTAGCTCCCACTTACGAGTGAGGACATACGGTATTAGCTAAATTCATTTAAACTGAAGTTTTAATTGCTGAAAGCATTTCGGTGGGTTCTGTTTCTCATGCTGTCTGATTCTGAGCAATGATCAATGACCAAACAGTTTTAGTGTTGGGGTTAAGACAGTAGAGCATGCGTTTGCTTGGAGGCCGTCAAACCGTTTTCAGGTTTAAAGGTTAAAATTTTTTGTAGCATTTTCCATTTGTAAATTCAGTTCTATCAAAAACCATGTATGGAGGTGAAGGAGTTCTACACCCTGTGATTGGTGGAATCCCAAAAAGTACTTTACATCATATGATGTATAACCATCGGGCTGGATCACAGACCCCTCTGCCTGTCCTGTGCAGGTCCTGAGCCAGGT
>NW_007898715.1:0-514 GCF_000696425.1 Galeopterus variegatus
CCAGACCCTCACTAGACACTGAACCAGCAAGTGAACTGATCTTGAATTTCTAGCCTCCAGACTGGGGAAAAATACATTTGTATTCTTTATAAGTTACCCAGTCTCAGGTATTTGTTATAGCAGCACAAATAAACTAAGACATCAAGTCTTCTCTTCCTCTGTCAATTGATCTGAGGAAACTTCTCATGAGGCCATAGGTACAGGATGGGAGAGAGATGGCAGTATAGCAGCAGTGGGGACCATGGGCATTTGGTCCACTTCTTCATACCACTTACTTGAGCCTTCAGAGTCTGCTTGGGCCCAGCTATGTATATACTTCTTCCATTTGATGTTGGAGTGCTATTGTACATGCCCGACTTTGTGGAATGGTGGGTCAGATACCGATCTGTTCCTGATAGTCAGCTAAGGTTGCATGGTAAGTTGGTGGCCCATGGTAAAGCATTCAGCCTCTACAAAAGCCCAGTAGCAGGCCAAGAACTGTTTCATGCACAAAAAAACATAGTTATCCAATGAG
>NW_007898716.1:0-514 GCF_000696425.1 Galeopterus variegatus
CAGTTCCTCCCCTCCCCTTGGGGTCCAGGCTGCCTCTGTAAAAACCATGGTTGCCCAGGATAGTTTCCAGGGGCCAGGGAAGTACCTGCTAGGCAGAGGCAAGTGGGACCATTTTCCTTTGGTGCATAGTTACCCAATCAGTGGGCAGGGGCAGGGGAGGCAGAGGGGCAGAGAATTAGGGCGAGACGAGGAAAGGAGGCAATAAAATAAGGAAGTGGTTGGAGCACAGGCTTTGAAATCAGACAAACTTGGCTTCAGTTGAACTCCACAACTGTGTAACCTTAAGTGTATTATTTAACATCTCTGTATCAGTCAGGGTAGTCTAGGTTCTGCTGCAGTAACAAACAGCTCTGAAATCTAAGCGACTTAAAATGACAGAGGTTGATCTCTTGTTACATGTTCATTAAGGGTTTGCTAGAGGCTCTATTCATAGCAGTGGCTCCAGAACTCAGGTTTGTGAAAGTTTCTTTAGGCTACTGCCTCCGCAATGACCAAAGCATTGTGAAGAGGGCAT
>NW_007898717.1:0-514 GCF_000696425.1 Galeopterus variegatus
ATTTTAAATAATGTTAAACCCCATATCAGGCTATTTGCAACCATTTCAATATGCAAATATACCATTAACAAAGGACAGAATATCTTTTCAGGTCCCATGGAGTTGACTAAATCCCTCATTTTAAAAAGCAGACTTACACATGACAGTCGTATACAATCCTGTCGGTGCTCCTCTGTAAGGACTTGGCTCCAGAGCAATGCTGTCATGCTGACTAAACTTGCCTAGAAAGTGCCATCTCAAATGCCCAGGACCCCTAGGCTCAAGGGACAGGGGAGAGCTGAAGACCAAGAGCCTGGCTTGGGATGGGAGCTCTTTTCAGGAGGGTACCAGGTGCTGGAGGGAGCTACCCACCCATATCTCCCTCTTCATTCACCCAGCAGTGTGACTCTGAGAAAAACAGCAGGGAAAAGGATTACACAGGGGAGAGGAGCTACACTTTTCATTTGAAGTTTCTCAAGAATCGTCATGCCGTCTTCATTCACCCATGCAAATGTATACAACTACTCAATTCTTG
>NW_007898718.1:0-514 GCF_000696425.1 Galeopterus variegatus
TCTTGCAGTGATGAAACTATTTTTGTTTGATATGTGTGAGGAAGATGGTTTACAGCTTCACATGTTAGAGGTTTACTGAAAATTTTAAAAATAAAAAACATGCACACATACCCCTCACTAATATGTTATTAATGGTATCTTTTATCAGTATTCTTGATAAATAAAACACTTAAAATATTTATTTTAACTATATTTCACCTTTTAAAACTTTCCATTTTTGTTTTATTATATATTGCACATAATTGGTCAGCACAGATTTGTCTTAATACTGTACATGAGTGTGAATTTATATAACATATAGATCACATATGATGAATTAATATACATCTACTGAAGTTCCGTTCTTAAAATAGTATTATAGAATCATGGTATAAAACAAGTTTAGATCCCGTTATGTAGAACACATACAATAACTCCAAACTGGAGTTTGCCATGTAAACACACATATCTGAGCATATAAAAATCCTAACAATGATTGTCTTGAGAGCTGTAGAATGGGTGTAAAATCTGGCTG
>NW_007898719.1:0-514 GCF_000696425.1 Galeopterus variegatus
ATTGTGTGTCTTTCTATTTTAATGATATATTACTGGCCATATCCGACGGTGCTGAGTACTTACTTGGTAAGGCAGAATGGTATAGTATAGAGTGATATAGGGAGTATAAGCTCCGGAGTTAATACATAATCTTGTGTTTGCATGCTAAAACGTACAGTCTCTAGTTTTTGTGAAAAATCCACTTAAATCCTTGAACCTTAGTTCCCTCATCTGTTGGAAGCATCGAAAATAATACTCAAAGCATCTTGAAGACATTGGGCACCCAAATAGTGACTCTAATACAAAGGGGCTTTGTGGCTGAAACATTCGAAGACTTTGTCATCTGATAGAACTGGTTTTGTTTGTTTTTTGTTTTTCTTTGTTTTTAAATTATTTCTCTTTCTTTTTTTTTTTTTGATAGAACTGTATTTATTAGTTATGTCACTTTGGGTAAGTTACTTAACCTTAACCCATGATGTGTGTCAGATGTTCCCAAATTTCATCATTAAACTGGTTTACTACCATTAGCTTTATG
>NW_007898720.1:0-514 GCF_000696425.1 Galeopterus variegatus
CATTTGCCTCTTAATTCCCAAAGTAGGATAACAGTGACAGAACTATTAAAATACAGGCTAAAAAGAGCCAAGAAAGACAATGGAGCAATGCTTGTGCACGGCAACCGGAGTTAATGGATCATTTCTGCAAGAGATACTGAGAGTCATGAAGTATTTCTTTTTTTTTTTTCCTTTTTGTCTTTTTTCGTGACCGGTAACGGGATCGCAACCCTCAGTGTCGCGCCCGTACCGCAACTGGCAACGGGATCACAACCGGCAACAGGATCGCAACCCTCGGTGTTGCGCCCGCATGTCGCTCAGCCAGTGGGTGGACTGGTCTCTATATGGGATCCGAACCCTCGGCAGGAGCGCTGCCGCACTCCCAAGTGCCGCCCTCTACCGAGTGCACCACCGGGCCGGCCTGATGAAGTATTTCTTTTGCAAATTTCCAGTTCTCTGTTTTCATTCCAATCACTTAACCTAACTTATAACAACCCTCTGGTGTTTTAAAGATCTTCTTCAGTTGAACATGGAT
>NW_007898721.1:0-514 GCF_000696425.1 Galeopterus variegatus
CTCTAAATGTAAATGGATTAAATTCCTCAATTAAAAGACCCAGAGTGGATGAATGGATTATAGAACAAGAACCAGCAGTATGCCACTCCTAAGAAACTCACTTCACCTATAAGGACACACATTGACTGAAAGCAAAGGAATGAAAAAAGGTATTTTATGCAAATAGGTATTTTACGCAAATGGAAATAAGAGCAGGAGTAGCTTTAGTTATACCAGACAAAATAGACTTCAAGCCAAGGAAAGGAAAAAAAAAGATAAGGAAGGTCATTATATCATGATAAAGGGATCAATTCAACAAGAGGATATAATTTTAAATACATATGCACCCAACTCCAGAGAACCATGATATATAAAGCAAATATTACTAGACCTAATAGGTGAAGTAGACTCTAATAGAATAATAGTTGAACAATTTAATACCCCTCTTTCAGCAAAGGACAGACCATTCATACCGAAAATTAACAAAGAAACATCATACCTAATATCTACTCTAGACTGATTAGACCTAAGGAAG
>NW_007898722.1:0-514 GCF_000696425.1 Galeopterus variegatus
CCTCCTACAGTCTCTATCTTCCTGAGTTGTGCTGAAAATAGGTGTAACATGCAACAGTACCTCTCTTCTAGCTCAGGGCCCAGAGGAGGGACCTGACACACCAGGGAGAGGTTTGAGACTCCAGAGGAACGGCCTGAGACACAGACTCAGGTAAACTGAGTACCTCCTGTATCAGTTGTTGCCTGTTTAATTTCATAAGAAACTCTCAACCTGTTTTTCATATTGGCTGTTACCATTTTACATTCCCACAATCATTTAAAGAGTGATTCAGTTTGTCTACCTCCACACCTGCATTTAGTGTCGTTACTGTTTTTCATTTTGGTAATTCTGACAGGTTTGTAATGATGTCTTAATGTGGTTTGAGTTTGTATTTCCCCAATGGCTAATAAAGTAGAACATCTTTTTGTATGCTTATTTGCAATCTGTATATCCTCTCTAGTAAAACGTGTTTACGTGACCTTTGCCTCTTTTCTAATTGGATTGTTTGTTTTTTTTACTATCAGTTTTTGAGGGT
>NW_007898723.1:0-514 GCF_000696425.1 Galeopterus variegatus
GGTATCAATGGCTTATGTTCTGCTCTTAGGAAGGTGACGTATGGTCGAGACTGCCAGCTACATACCAAAGACCCATTTCCTCATCCTTTTGAGCACACACACAAGTCCCGGCCACCATTCCACTGAGGTATGGCCACGTGACTGCATTCCAGCCAATGGTATGGGAACAGCACTGACGTGTCACCTTCCACCTGGAATCAAAGGACCCCGAGGCACTAGCAGATGATGGACCCACAAGATGGAAGGACTCTCGGTCCCCAAATCACCATAGTGAAAGGGACACCTGCTTTGGATAGTGAGGAAGAAGTAAGCACCTAGTGTATCTGGGACATAATGGATGTTATGTCTGTCACTAACGGCAGCCTACGATACCCTGAGCCTTCATGTTTCCTCCAAAAGTACCCTTTCCTGGCAGATGCTTTATTTGTAGAACTTCAACAAGGGGAAAAGTCAGGGCAGGTGGGGCAAATGCTCTGAATTTCCAATTCCAAACGCCAGTCTAGCTTATCATGTA
>NW_007898724.1:0-514 GCF_000696425.1 Galeopterus variegatus
GAAATGAAATATCTTTTGGCCTAAAGAATATTTAATACTCTAAAAATATACATATAGTTTATATATATATATATATATTATATTATATATTTATACACATGTGCGTATATATGGGTGTGTATATATTATGTGTACATGTATATATGTGCATACATGTATACATAATATGTTACACACTGTATTAGGAATATATTAAGTCACCTTAAACTTATGCCACAAGTTGTATTACAAATTGTTAGCTAAGTCATAATATTAGAATTAAAAAAAAAATCACTCATTTTATGTAACTGAAAGGGACCTTAGTCAGAAAATGACCATCTCTGGGGTAACTATGACCAAGCAGAAAATTTCAGTTAGCCATCAACTTGGGAACTGATAATCATCAATTCCTTAAGGTTATCAGGGGAACTGAGAAACTGACCATATGGCTGGAACTGCCCAGAAATGAAATCGCACCCTCTTATGCTGATTTACTTTAGAGGTTGTGCACCTACAATTAAGGACTGATACTAAG
>NW_007898725.1:0-514 GCF_000696425.1 Galeopterus variegatus
GTACCAAACATATTAGTGATTATTGTATTCTTTCCCACCATACAATCTGTGGTGGATTGAATTGTGTCCTCCAAAGTCCATGTGTTAGAAACTTAACCCCTACTGTGACAATATTAATAGGGTGGGAAATCCTATAATGGTAATTAAAAGGTGGGACCTCAAAGAGGTGATTAGATTGTTAGGACCATGCCTTAGTAAATGGATTAATCCAAATGATGGCTTAATGGTGGCCATGGGCATCATCCTGAGGGATTTAATATGAGAGCTGGTGAGGAGGTTAGCTCTCTCTCAGCTCTGCCGTCCTCCATGTAAGTTTCTGCATCACTCTGTAGAGTACTATCAACAAGGCCCTCACTAGATGTGTTTCCTGGAATTTGGACATCCCAGTCTCTGAAATCATAAGCAATAAATATTGTGTCATTATAAATTACACAGTTTTAGTTATTTCTGTTATAAATAAGCAACAGAAATGGACTAATACACCATCACATTAGGGGAAAAAATGCCAGTTTTA
>NW_007898726.1:0-514 GCF_000696425.1 Galeopterus variegatus
CAAAACTTCTCAGCATTCAATTGCAACTGCCTTTTGTTTCAAAGACATAAGGAAACACATATGGAAAATCATTTTCCCCTGGGGCTTGAACAGGGCTACAACAGTGGATGGTGGGTGTCATGCTGGCTGGGCATCAGATCCTGAGTGACAGAACACCTATGGGTTAAGCATATCGCATATGTGTGTATTTGTGATATCTGGACCCTCCAAAATATGAACCTCTTTCCAGGGTCTAAGCATTCTGGCTAGGAAGGTTAGGCCCTTCTCACCTCTTACTGCTCAGCTGTCTCCACGGCTTTGTCCTTCATTCTCCAAATTTTTCTCATTTCCATTAGCTCTCTTCCTCTCCACAACGCACTGTGTTCCTTCTTCTTTCATCTTTATTTCCCTCCTTTTCTTCCTTTCCTTTTCTCTTTCATTTCTTCTTTTTTTCTTACATTGCATTTTCTCTGTTTAAAATAAATTTTCTCAAGAAGTACATAGCATGCTATTTCTTAAAATGTGTATGTGTGTG
>NW_007898727.1:0-514 GCF_000696425.1 Galeopterus variegatus
CAATGTCTGGATTCAATTTAAATTTTTAATTTTTTTTAAGTGATACATGTTTACTGATATACGTATTTAGTAATATACATACTGAAAAATTTCAGACAGTACAAGTGGAGTATCCTTTGCTTGGCCTTTCCCAGAAGTGATCTCTTTTACCACTTTCTGTTATATCTTTTCAGACTATATCTATGCATGTATGATTTTATATAAAAAGAGTTTTAAAAAATACGTGTCAGCATACAAAAAAAAATTGTTCTTACATACCTTAACATTATATTTTCAACATTTTTCTACATTAGTATATAGGCAGTGTTTCTCAAAGAGGGTGCGATTGGCATTTAAGTGAGAAGATTCTTAGTTGTATGCACTGTGTCATTCATTGTAGGATCTTTGCCCCCACTTTTTATATACCCATTAAATGCCAGTCACTTTTTAAATTACTATATTATAAATGAGGAAATTTCAAAAAGTTTATAGAAAGATTCATATTATCTTTTAATTCTATTCTGCAAATTTTTTG
>NW_007898728.1:0-514 GCF_000696425.1 Galeopterus variegatus
CATTTTCAATGAAACACTTGAGATCATTATTGGAAAATTTATTATTTCACTTTCCCTGATCATCCTTTCTCACATTCTCACAGATGAAGCTAAACATACAGATTTACTAATGTTTCTTTCCAATCACAAAAAATTGTTAGAATGTTCCCTGAATATGTTCATTTATTCCCATGTCCTATGAAGAAAGCATATTCACTTTCAGCATCGTAAAATATATTCTTTGGGGAAGGCCAGGCGTGGAGGAGGGGGATGACTAGAAAGATACAACCGAGTGTGTCTGCAAAGAGGAAAAGGAAACAAAAAAGCAGAGAGAGTGAGTGAGGGGGTGCTTGCTGTCACAGCTTTCAATGGCTTCATTTAAAAACCATTAGGGGAAGACTGGGAATCAGGTTTCTAACACTTAAGGGACTCAACAGGACCATGTAGCAAATGGAAACATCACCTTATTTTCTCTTTTTTTTACCCTTCATTTTTGTAATAGCTTTTTTTTTTTTTTTTCCCAGCTCCAATTTTC
>NW_007898729.1:0-514 GCF_000696425.1 Galeopterus variegatus
ACTCTACTGGCTGGCTAGGGCTGCCATAACCATGTACCATAAACTGAGTGGCTCACACAAATGAAATGTGTTGTCTAACAGTTTTGGAGGCTAGAAGTCTAAGACCAAGGTGTTGGCCGGGTTGATTCCTTCTGAACATCTGAGGCTGTATAGAAAGGATCTGTTCCAGGTCTCTCTCCTGGTCATTTCCTCCCTGTGTCTTCACATCATCTTTCCTCTGTATGTGTCTGTGTCCAAATTTCCTCTTCTTACGAGGACAACAGTTAGATTAGGGCTCACCTGTTGTAGTAGTTTGAATTATGTTCCCCCAAAACTCACTGAAGCTTGAACCATGTCCCCCAAGTTTTATGTATTAGAAACTTGGCCCCCACAGTGACAGTTAAGAGGGTGGGGAATCCTGTTATGATAATTGAAAGGTGGAGCCTTGAAGAGGTGATTGGATTGTAGGACCAGGCCCTAGTGAATGGATTAAAAATGGTGGTCAGGGGTGTGGTTCTGAGGGCTTCAAAAGAAG
>NW_007898730.1:0-514 GCF_000696425.1 Galeopterus variegatus
AAAAAAAAAAAAAAAAACAACTTTAATTGATACGACAACTTTAAGGCACTTGGCCATACATACAATATGGCAGAAGGACTCAGGAACAATGTTTTGGGAGTGATAGCACATGATCAAGACCTTGAGGGACAGAAGAATTTCAGCAGACAGAGAAGGGAGGGAAAAGCAACGCAGTGATTGCCACTGAGAAAGCCCAGGTCACGTATAGGCAATGCACTGCAGGAAGCAATGGAAAATAGACCGGAAAGCTAGGTTATAGTCAGATTAAGACGGACCCTGAGGATGCCAAGTGGTGTTCACTTGGTTTTGCGGCCACTGCAAAAGCACTGAAGCTGAGATGAGGGGTTACACAGTCAGAGCCCTGGGCCTCTGGTCGCTGTGTGGTGGGGAGTTGCAGGGAGCCCTGCAAGAGCAGCAGGGAAGTGGCAGACAGGAGGCCCAGGGCAGCGGCTCTTTATCATCTGTACAGAAGTATTTCAGTATAACAACCACCAGTCTGGCTGTGCCATGCACG
>NW_007898731.1:0-514 GCF_000696425.1 Galeopterus variegatus
TCTGATGTACATTCTCTCCCTACATGACTCTATCTAGCCCCATAACTTTAAATACTTCCATAAACTGATGAAATTTCAATCCATGTCTTCGGCCTGGACCTTTCCCTTGCTTTCCTGACTGATATATCCAGCTGTCTGTGCACTATTTCCACTTTGGTGGATCACAGGAACCATTTACTTGTGAAGCAGAACTTGTGATGTTCTACCAGTTGCTCAAGTCCAAACTCCAGGCATCATCCGAAACATTCTTTTCCTTCCTAGCCTCCCACATTGAAAGCATTAGCACATTGTCTTACTAGATCTCTCAAATATACCTCGTGCCTGTCTCTTACTTCCGTTTTTGTTGTGTCTCTGATCCAAACACTGTATTTCTAACTTAATTTGCAATGGTGTCCTCGATTCCTACTTCCAATCTTGCACTCCTACAATCTGTTCATCAGAAAGGAAAGTCTTTTACAAAGCAAATTATATCATGTCACTCCTTATCAAAACTCTTAATGTTTTCCCATTGCAC
>NW_007898732.1:0-514 GCF_000696425.1 Galeopterus variegatus
CCAGGTGAGAAATAGTTGCAGTGTCACTGAGAGATGAAACGGTTGTGCCATATGCGTAATGAGGACAGGTGAAGCACCTGACTCTCCTGAGCATCAAGTAAAGATGGACAAGTGATGGGGTAGTGGAAGGCCCTCGACAGATGCTCTGGATGATCACAGCTTTGGAACACCCAAGTGCAGATGTGCTTTGCTCTTGTTTTCTCTCTCCTATCTTCTGCTGAAGGGTCCTTCTCCGCCCTTGGGATACCAACCCCTATCTCAGAAGTGAGACAGGGAATTGGAGTGCATGAGTAGTGGGGAGCTGGCCAAGGCAGCAGAGGACAATGAAGAGAGAGAAGCAGATGAAAAATGAAACTTAAAAAGAGACTCGAGGAGACAAGTAGTGCTTTTGCTGATGCTGCTAGGAAAATGAAGCATGAAAACAAGATTTCATATAAAAATACAAACATGTGGGAGCTGGCCTGTGGCTCACTCGGTAGAGTGCGGTGCTGATAACACCAAGGCCACGGGTTCG
>NW_007898733.1:0-514 GCF_000696425.1 Galeopterus variegatus
GGCACAGAAAGAGAAATACCACATGTTCTCCCTTATTTGTGGGAGCTAAAAATAAATAAATGAATACACAAATATCCTTGGGTGGGGGGGAAGAAGACACAACAATCACAATTCCTTGAAGTTGATATGACAAGTCAAGAGAAAGGACATTGTTGGGAGGGAGCGGGGAGAAGGTAGAGGGAGGGAGGTTTTGGTAATGGGCCACAATAATCAACCACATTGTATATTGACAAAATAAAACAAAATTTTTTTAAAAAGAAAGAAATGTAGAGTTGGAATGTACTCTGGGACAATACAGCACAATTATATACATAAGGTAAAGGACATTACGTCTTTAGCCTATATTGACATTAAATAATGTCCATTTCCACAGTGATACCAAGAACTCAGTATGGCACTAGATATAATTAAGATTATTAGGTACAATTCAGTATAGCAAAATTGTCCCCAAATAACTGACTTATGCTAACTAAAACTCCAGAATATCACAGTGTTTTAATATCAGTTGTTGCCC
>NW_007898734.1:0-514 GCF_000696425.1 Galeopterus variegatus
CTCATGAAACTGTTCCAAACAATTGAAACAGACTCTATTCTCCCAAACTCATTCTATGAGGACAACAAAACTCTGATACCAAAACCAGATAAAGACACAATAAAAAAAGAAAATTACGGGCCAATATCCTTGATGAACCTAGCTGCTAAAATCCTCAACAAAATATTAGCAATTAGAATACAGCAACATATCTGAAAAATTATACACTATGATCAAGTGGGATTCATCCCAGGGATGCAAGGATGGTTCAACATATGAAAGTCAATAAATGTGATGCATCACATCAGCAAACTCAAGGACAAAGACCATAAGATCATCTCAATAGATACCAAAAAAAGCATTTGACAAAATTCAACATTCCTTCATGATAAAGACTCTCAACAAGTTAGGTATAGAAGGAAAATATCTTAACACAATAAAAGCCATTTATGACAAGCCCATCGCCAGTATTACTCTGAATGGGGAAAAATTGAAAGCCTTCCCCTTAAGGACAGGAACAAGACAAGGATGTCCA
>NW_007898735.1:0-514 GCF_000696425.1 Galeopterus variegatus
TTCAGAACTGGTTTGTAATTCTCATTGTAGAGGTCTTTCACCTCCTTGGTTAAGTCGACCCCTGGGTATCATATTTTTTTGGTGACAATTGTAAATGGGCTTACTTTCTTTATTTCTCTTTCTGTTAATTCATTATTTGAGTATATAAATGCTACTGATTTGGGGGCATTTGTCTTGTATCCTGCAACATTACTGAAGTTATTAACCAGCTCTAGTTTTTTGATAGACTCTTTAGGTTTTTCTCTATATAGTATCATGTCATCTGCAAATAGGGAAAGTTTGACTTCATCTTTTCCAATCTGGATTCCCTTTGTTTCTTTCTCTTGCGTGATTGCCCTAGCTAGTACCTCCAGTACTATGTTAAATAGAAGTGGTGAAAGTGGACATCCTTGTCTTGTTCCTGTTCTTAAGGGGGAAGGCCTTCAATTTTTCCCCATTCAGAATAATACTGGCGGTGGGCTTGTTATAAATGGCTTTTATTGTGTTAAGATATTTTCCTTCTATACCTAATTTG
>NW_007898736.1:0-514 GCF_000696425.1 Galeopterus variegatus
AAAACAAATGAATATTCTCTCTGGTGTTTGCCAATCAGAATTCTGATTAATAGGAATCTTTCATCTGCTGCAGCTAAGTCATTTTTGGCTTCTGTTTCTTGTAACCAAAGAGCCATGGCTTAGGCAGCCCTTTGGACTCCTGTCAAATACAAATACCAAAATGAATGCAAAGCCAGATACTTCTCTCACATTGTTTTCAAATTGCCAAAAGATTAAAGAGCAGTATTTTTTTTTTTCCTTTTTTTTTTGTCTTTTTTCGTGACCAGCAACGGATCCCAACCCTCAGTGTCGTGCCCGTACCGGGACCGGCAACGGGATCGCAACCCTCGGTGTTGCTCCCGCACCTCACTCAACCAGTGAGCGGCCGGTCTGTATGTGGGATCCGAACCCTCGGGGGAGCGCCACTGTGCTTCCCAAGCGGCGCACTATAGCAGTGCGCCACCGGGCCAGCCTCCAGAGCAGTATTTTTTAAAAATATTTTTGGGGTCACAAATAGAAAAAAGCATTGTCAGTA
>NW_007898737.1:0-514 GCF_000696425.1 Galeopterus variegatus
GGCCCATTTTCCTCCTTAGCATGATCAGTCACCCATGTGGTAAGATAAATTATTGAGATATCAATGTGTTCTTCCACAATTTTTGTTCTTCCAGAATTTTACACACCCCTGTCTTGAGAAGGTAGCAGGACCTTTGTGTGCCCTTATATCAGAGGGTATTTATGATCTAGGACCAACTGGAAGCTTAGACAGGCTTTCCCAACTCCTTCTCTAGATTTTTTTTTTTTTTTTAAATTCTAGTGTAGACTCAGTGAAGTAATCTACTAGACAGGAGGATTTGGCAGACAGTAGAAAGTGCACGAAGAAGCACAAAATTTGGGGGAAGCATGAAGATTCTCCAAGATCAGGAAAGGAAAGTTGGCTGAGGTCCTGCATCCAGCCTGTTTCCTACAGGTGACCCAAAGAGCGGGGGAGTGGCTGGGTGGTTTGCCTAGGAAGACTCATTTTAGGCACCAGAACCCAGCCTCAGCAAACAATCCTGTGCTTGAGCTTGAAACAGAAGCAGCAGTGCCAC
>NW_007898738.1:0-514 GCF_000696425.1 Galeopterus variegatus
TCTATTTGTTCTATTAGGAAGAACCAGCTTTTGGGGGAAGCCCAAGATCTGCGGAGTCCACGCATCCTGTGATGCCAGTGCAGGACCCAGAAGATAGGACGTGCCACCGCTACGTGACTTCATCCCTAGCCCTGCTGAGTGCCTGCTGATCAGAGAGGTGCCCAGCAAGAGAGGCCCAAGATCCTCGGAGACTATGCGCCCTGTCGTACCAGCATGCGACCAAGCAGGTAGGCCTCTCCACCACCACCCGAATCCATCCCCAGCCAGGCTGAGTTCATGCTGAGCAGAGAGGCACCTCCCCTGAGAGGCACAAGATCTGAGGCGACCATGCACCTGAGGCACTAGTGGGCAACCGAGCAGACACTGAGGCAGCCATAACAAATTGGCAGCCTCAGCAGCATCCTAGCCAAACAATAGTATCAAACCTGTGGACCATGAAGTTCCCTGCCACAGTGACTAAACATCAAAGGAAAGGTACCAGAAATATGAAAAATCAAGAAAGTACACCACCAAA
>NW_007898739.1:0-514 GCF_000696425.1 Galeopterus variegatus
GTTCTCAACCAGTGTCCTTACAGGCAGAATGGAGAGATGCAAGATTAGAGGCCAGAAATACGTATTTACTCAACTAGAGACATGTCCTAGAAAGCTCTACAGAGAACTAGAGTATAAAGTCTAATTTTAAAATGTTTGTGTAAATTAATATTTGAATTGTACAAATATATGGCAAAAGTGTGAAAATACTGTGTGTTGGGGTTTTATTAATGGCTTGTCTTTGAGTGACCTGCCTCCCAACAAGCCTCCCCTCCTCCACTCCTGCCCCTTCCAGTGTACAGTCGACCTTGCCTCCCAACAGGCCTCCCCTCCTCCACTCCTGCCCCTTCCAGTGTACAGTCGACCTTTGAACAACAGGGATTTGAACTGCGTGGCTCTGCTTATGTGTGAATTTTTTCAACCAACCTCAGATTGAACACACAGTAATCTTGGCATGTGAAAACCGCATACACGGAAGGCCAGCTTTTCATATCTGCAGGTTCCCCAGGGCTGACTTTGGGACTTGGGCATCCAC
>NW_007898740.1:0-514 GCF_000696425.1 Galeopterus variegatus
CAAAGGCAGCTAGGTTTTGTCATTAATGGGGTACTGTATTTTATAGAGCTTGGGAAGACACGGAATGAAAATTATTCCTTTGTTGTTTTTTAGTGAGAAGAAGGAGACCACCTTGAGTTTGGGTTATCTAGGTGGAACCGTGGACAGTTGAAAACATGCATTTAGAGCATAGAAGATTAGTCTAGATTGAAAATGTTTATCTGGTATAAGCAGCTCGTAGGAGACAGATGAAGCCAAGCAAATGGCCAGATATAAACTGACTCAGGGAAAATCAACGTTTGGAGATGACCAAAGAAAGGAGCAGAAGGAGACTAAGAAAAGTTAAAAAGAATGAATATTTCAGAAATCTAAACTCTCTAGACTCTAGAGAGAAGATAATTTTAAGAGGAATGGATTGGTCAATAGTGTCAAATACTGCAAAGAAGTCAAGGAAAATTAAAAACTGAGAAGAAATACTTCTAGACAAAGTTCCATGAGAGGAGGGACATTTACATGTTTGACACATATTGGGTAC
>NW_007898741.1:0-514 GCF_000696425.1 Galeopterus variegatus
TAAATGGTGCCTGGTAAATTCTTTTTCAACTTCTGCCTCATTAGGCTATTTTTAAAATGTTAACTTTTATTAAGTTACTTCTTTCCCACACATGTAGTTCATGGCTATGCAGTAATTTGAAGGGAAGTTTGTACATGTAACCAGGTGATTGCTCATTATGTACAGTGAAAGGCATTTTAGCTGCGTGACCCTAGTCACCAGAAGGTCGTGAATAGGGGGTGAGCCTGGAAGCAGCTGATGGTCACTGTTGGCAGAGGAAGGAAATAGATGGTTGGATGGAGAGAGACAGATAAGGCAGTTTCTTGGTGAAGGGAAAAACGGCTTGCTGATTGTGGCTGCTGTACCCTCAGAGGGATGACAGTTCTCAGATGGAGCCCATTTTTCACAGTGAATTTCTCTCACTCCCCTTTTCCATGCATGTCAATAATTAGGTGGATTTTTAAGAAGTGTGACTGCCTAGTGAGATGTTCTAAAAAAGATAAACTGATTCAATCTGATTTCAACAGTGAGTGTC
>NW_007898742.1:0-514 GCF_000696425.1 Galeopterus variegatus
GGTTAAAGCACAGCCTTATAACCCCAAGGTCATGGGTTTGGTTCCCGGTACAAGCCAGCCACCAAAAAAAAAATAATAATAAAAAACAATAAAAACGCACAGAACACACAGTGTTGTAACACCAAGGTCAAGGGTTTGGATCCCTGCAACAGCCAGCCACCCTAATAAATAAGTAAATAAATAAAAATGAGATAGTAATAGAAGGTTTAGAGAAGATACAGGTGTGATGCTCAATCTTCTGAGAGATGTTTAAGATTAAAAGAGAGGCTTAAAAAATAAATTATAACATTAAAGTTTTTATGATCCAAAAGTGAGAGAGAAGAGAATGACATCTGTAGAGAGTTGCATACTCACAAGCTCTGTGAGCTCAGAGTTTAAAGGACATGCAAGGTAGAACTCGTAAAGGAATTTCAAATAGAAAGGGATAGATCAGGCATAGGGACACATCTGTATGAATAATTAAGAAAGCCAAAGGCTATGTTGAGCTGAGGCCTCTGAAATTTTCTGTAATAAC
>NW_007898743.1:0-514 GCF_000696425.1 Galeopterus variegatus
TTAAGTGTTTTCTCTATGTGACATCAAGTCATCTGCGAATAACGGTAGTTTTACTTCTTCCTCTCCAACCCGGGTGCCTTTTATTTTTTTTCTTCCTGAATTGCCCTGGTTAGAGCCTCTGGTACATTGTTAAATAGAAGTGGCAAGAATAGATATCCTTGTCTGTTCCCGATTTTAAGGGAGATAGCAGGCAGTCTTTCATCATTGAGTATGTTAGCTATAGATTTTTCATAGATGCCTCCTCTTTATTAGACTAATGACTTTTCCTTCTATTCCTAGTCTGTGGAGTGTTTTTATCATAAGGGTGTGAAGTTTGTCAAATGCTTTTTCTGCCCTCTTAATTTTATAGATGAGGTAGCAGGTCACATTTCCCTGTCCTCAGATGGTTAGAAACATGTGTTTGTGTTACCTTTCACACTGAGTTCCAGTCTTGACTGTGCATGTGGCACTTTGACTGAGGTGCAGCTGTGGTTGGCATCCCAGGGAAGTCTCACCCTCACGTCTTTACTCCCTT
>NW_007898744.1:0-514 GCF_000696425.1 Galeopterus variegatus
AAAAAAAAAAAAAAGAAAAGGTCAACATTCTGCATTAATAGGGAGGGGCATCCAAAGTAGGGGTGATGACCTTCTGTTTGCACGTCAGTCGAGTGTTCACTGAATGCTGATAGTGCTGTCCATCTGTTCAACCGTCACTAGACTATGAACTCTGCAAGGACAGGGGCATGTCTTCTGCATCTGCGTTTGCTCGTCCCCAGCTAGGTGCCTGGCAGGAGATCATTTTCAATAAAGGTTGAGTGAGTAATTGAATGAACCCCTAGCATAAAGAGCATATAGAAGAAAATTAAGGTGCATTTCCTGTCCATTATGAGCTGGTGAAGACTGTCCCTTGCTTGTTTTTTAATTTTTCATTTTCCCCAGCTTACTGAGGTCTAATTGACAAATAAAAATTGTATATATTTAAGGTGTACGACATGATACGTTGTGAAATGATTGCCACAATCCAGCTAATTAACATATTCATCACCTCACCTAGTTACCTTTTTTTTTTTTTTTTTTTTTTTTTTTTTTT
>NW_007898745.1:0-514 GCF_000696425.1 Galeopterus variegatus
CGTGCGGCACACCTCCCGTGCGGCACACCTCTCATGCGGCACACCTCTCATGCGGCACACCACCCGTGCTGCACACCTCTCATGCGGCACACCTCCCGTGCGACACCCCTCCCGTGCTGCACACCTCTCATGCGGCACACGTCCCGTGCGGAACACCTCTCGTGCTGAGCCTGTGTGCCTGCAGTACAGAGGCGAGTTCCCCTGCAGGATGTCAGCTCCAGGAACACCTGAGGTCAATCCAAGTTGGACGGACATCTTCAGGAAGGGTGTTTGCACAGCATATCGGTGAAAGCAGAAAGGGGAGGTAAAGTTCCTCACGTGTCATCTCCTCAATGGAGAGGCGTTTTGTTCTGCCTTTTGGAATTTTAAGCCGGTAGAGAATGACATGAATGGGTTTGGTTTTCTCTAGATCTTAGCAATACTCCTGGAGTGCTCTAACTTCCCAAGGACCCTGACGACTTTCTATCCTCTGCAAAGCCCTCAGCTCTACACACCCTGCCAGGAGGCTTATAGA
>NW_007898746.1:0-514 GCF_000696425.1 Galeopterus variegatus
TGGGAATGTGGTCAGTTCCCAATGTAGCCTACTCTTTTAGTGCTGTTGCTAGAGCAGGGATATAGCGATAGTCCTTTGTACTTACCTCTTTCAGTCACGGGGCCTCCAGAGTTCACAGCTCAAGTCTAGTGGGGTTCCTTTAAAGCTTTTCACCTTGGCCTTGATGTAAGAGGCAAGTACCCATTTCCATCCCCCATGGGAGGGGTTATTATACCACAGGATTGAAATTTTCTCCAAAGACATTTTTGTTCCTAAGTCTCTTCAACATCAACAATTCTTTAACTATGAGATATAAGTGTAAGTCTAAAGATTATTAAAAACAATTTTTCCTATGCAAGTCCTGTACAGCAGCTCTAACCTATACTTTTCAGATATGTGAATATTTGTACTTATGTTCTATTCATTTCTGGGGGAAACTGGCTAAAATGAAGACCATGTATCCTATTATACTTTAAAAAAAAAACTGCTCAGAAGGAAATAATGTCATTATTCCATCCTGATTTTATAGCTGAGA
>NW_007898747.1:0-514 GCF_000696425.1 Galeopterus variegatus
AAAAAAAAAGAAATGCACTAGCAGATATTTGTACCATAAAGGGATGAACATTCAAAGCATAATATAAAAGAAAGGCCCAGAATAAGAAGATTTTGAGGTAGATACCAATCTCAAAGAAGGCTGTATACAATTTCTATTTTTTAAAAAAAATTTCTAATGAAGGTTTCTGATCAATTCAGGTCTAATTATTGATTAGAAATGAGAAGGATTGAGAATGAATGTGCTGACTGAAAAAGGGAAAGACAGGAAGGATGTGTATTTCCGAGACACTTAAAACACATCAGAAATCTTTCAATGTCCTAGTGATCTGTCTCCTTTTTTCTTCTTGGAAGCTCACATCATAAAAGGGTCACTTCATCAGTGATTTGAGTAGTTAACTAAAATAAACTATTCAAATAATTGTTAAATTGCTACTCCATGCCATGCATTCAAATAGGACCTGGAAATAACAGTTAATAAGATATAGTTTCTGTTCTCAAAGGACCTAGGAGTCTAATGGAAACTATGGTTAAAA
>NW_007898748.1:0-514 GCF_000696425.1 Galeopterus variegatus
ACCTCCGGGCGGAGCTCTGGAAACATCAGGATTGGCTGTTACCTAATCCTACCTCTTCCCACAACAGCCCTGCAGTACACCCTGGGGATTTAGTCCAAGGTAACTCTCCAAAACCACAGAGCACTAGACCTTCTCACCACCAAAAAGGGAGGCACATGCATCTTCCTCGGAGAGGAATGCTGTTATTATGTCAATGAATCAGGCCTAGTTGAAACTAACATCATCAAACTCACCGATCTGGCCTCTAGCCTCCGGGCCACGTCCAACTCTAACCCCTTTTCTTCCTTTCTCCAAAATCCTCTCCTAACATGGGTATGGCCTGTCGTAGGACCTCTAACTATTATTTTAATAGCCTGACTCTTTTTACCCTGCATTCCAAGCCTTTAACCAGCTTTTACTTAGAAACTACCAGCTGTTGGCCAAGGAGGACCCCTCTCACTCCTCTGCAAAACACCTGATGCACTGAAGTCACCAATGGCGCTTGTTCCTAACCACCATAGCTGCAGATGCCTGG
>NW_007898749.1:0-514 GCF_000696425.1 Galeopterus variegatus
TCTACCAGGCATAGAAGAGCGCCAACTGTGCTGGAGGATTTTATCCTACAGTTGGGATGATCGTACTGCCAAATTGCCCAAGGCTCAGGGTGGCCTTCCCATGGTGACTCTTTTTGATTTCCAACTGACTCTTCTGCCTAATTTCTCATGTAACCATACTCTACCTTATTTCTAATTGCCCACAGTTTCAGTTATCGTGGCTGTATAACAAAGCATCCTAAACCTAGTGGCTTAAACAATGACAAAATTTATTTTGCTCAGACACTGCACATTGGGAACTCATCTCTGTTTCATTCAGTATTATTTAGAGGAGATCAAAAGCTGGGGGCCTAAATTATCTAAAGGCTGCTCACTCATCTGTCTGGTAGTTGATGCTGGCTGTGGGCTGAGACCTTAGCAGGGGCTGATGACCAGAACACCTGCATGGGCTCCCTCACAACATAGTGGCTGTGTCCCAAGGGTGAGTGTCACAAAAGAGAATTAGGCAGAAGCTGTACCCTTTATAACCTAGCCC
>NW_007898750.1:0-514 GCF_000696425.1 Galeopterus variegatus
GGGGGGAGTTGTAGAGTATGCATGAAGCAAATGTACTTCACAGGGCCTGGTTTGCCAAAGCCTTGCTGTTTCAAATATTGACCTTACAAAAAACAGGAAATTTTCCCAAGGCTCTTGAGTCTCTGTTGCAAGATAAGAATTGTAACACAGCAAGGTTGCTGGCTCAAAGACAAGTTACTGATTGATATGTAAAGATCTTGGGAAATTGCAGTGAGAAGAGAATGTTTGCTAAAATCAAGCCTTTGGTGCAAATTGCATTACAGAAGGTCACCTCACTTGACTTACTGAATGTTACCAGCTTCCACTGTTAAACTTGTTAAACTGTACTTAGCAAAACCCCACCTATGTCTCTTCCTGTAACTTCTTGGTCTGGAGAATAAATGCAGGAAGAGAACCCCAATTCGTGGTTAATTTCCCAAATGGAAGCAAAGCCTCGCTGTCAAGAGCTATGGAAGATTAACCCCTTTTTGAGGCTTCTCACTGCTCAAAAGAGATGGGCTTTGAGTAATCTTTG
>NW_007898751.1:0-514 GCF_000696425.1 Galeopterus variegatus
CCACCACTAACAAGAGGGCCACCAATGTGG
The DNA here is from genome assembly GCF_000696425.1 of Galeopterus variegatus. Lineage (NCBI taxonomy): Eukaryota > Metazoa > Chordata > Mammalia > Dermoptera > Cynocephalidae > Galeopterus > Galeopterus variegatus. The sequence continues at coordinate 31 of NW_007898751.1, forward strand.
CTTCCATACTCCTCTCCCAGATTATCCCAAGATTCGGAATGACCTCTTCCATACGAACGGACAATGGCCCAGAGTTCACCGCTCAAATAATACAAAATTTATCTCAAGCCCTCTCCCTCCCTTGGCATCTACACTGTCCTTACTGGCCCCAGGCCTCCTTGGCATTTACACTGTCCTTATCGGCCCCAGGCCTCAGGAAAAGTTGAACGCGCCAACAGGGCTCTAAAAGACATCCTTACTAAACTATCTCTGGAACTTCACCTTGACTGGACTCGCCTTTTACCCCTAACCTTGTTTAAACTCAGGGTCCTCCCAAAGAAGCCTTCAAACCTCTCCCCTTTTGAAATTATGTATGGTAGGTCCCCTTTACCTCCAGGGATCATCCCTAAACAACAGACCATACCCTCCAACCTAGCTATCCCACTGCTTTCCCATCTTCAAGCTGAACTTTGGAAACACCAAGATTGGCTATTACCTAGCCCTA
>NW_007898752.1:0-514 GCF_000696425.1 Galeopterus variegatus
CAGGTCTTCACTAATTGATAGCTCATGGAATGAATTCATTTAGTGAGTTGCCACCAGAGTTAGGGGAAAAACGTATCACATATGGTAAGGGTAAATATTGCCGGTGAAACTGTTTCAGTTATGTATCTATGAGTGCACAATCAAGAGTACCTACTAGTCAGAACCAATCAGTACTCAGGAAGCTACAATAAGCTAGGTGGGAAGGAGGCTGAGTCCAGTGAGGCAGTGCATAAGTGCAGGGCTGTATCTGCCACTATTCAGAATTTTGACATTTTGTTCATGGATTTTTTGCATTAATTTTGATTTTTAAAAAATACTGCATTGGAATATTACATTGACTACTGCACTTTTTATTACTCCTTTAAATCTTGCACCCAAATTAAGTGCCTCACTTGCCTTCCCCAGTCCCGGCTCTGCTCAGTATGTTTTACAGAGCGAACAGAGAGTGTCAGCCAGCCTGTCTGTGAAAAGGCCAGCCTGGGGAGCCTGTGAAGGGGCGGCACATGTGGGGATG
>NW_007898753.1:0-514 GCF_000696425.1 Galeopterus variegatus
CCTAATTTTCTTTTGCTTATTTTTCGAAGGTTCTAAAACAAATCCCAGACACTGTGCCATAGCAACTCTATCTACTTCGGCATGTATCCATAACAATCATAGACATTTTCTTATATAACCACAATGGTATTATCAAATCTAATAACAATTTATAAGTATTTCCTTATAATAACCAAATATTTAGGTTACTTTCTAATTTTCCTGTATCAAAAATGATTTTAAATTATTGGTTGTTTTGAATCAGGATCCAAACTAGTATCGCACATTATGCCTAGGTGTTTTGTCTTTGAAGCCTTTTTAATGTAGAGTGTAACCCCATGTCCAACACTGTTATTTAATGCCTTAACTTGTTGAAGGAATTAAGTTAGCTATTTTTTAGAATATCCCTCATTCTGTTATATCTGTTAGTTTCTTACTAATTTTTATAAAAACATGTTCCTTTATCACTTTATACCCTAGACTGGAAATCAGTTTTTTTTAAAGGTTCGATTCAGTTTTTTTTTTTTTTTTTTTT
>NW_007898754.1:0-514 GCF_000696425.1 Galeopterus variegatus
ATAAAAAGGAATGAACTGCTAATGCATGAAACATCATGGATAAATCTCAAAATGATTACTTCGAGTGAAAAAAAAGCCAGAAGTCGCCCTCTCCCCAAAAGTGTTATTATGTGAATCCATATAGAAAATGCAAACGAATTTATAGTGGCAGAAAACAGGTTAGTGGTACTTGGGGGAGAAGAATAGCAAGGAATAGTTAGGGGGAGGGATTACAAGGAGCATTAAAGGAGCACAGGGAACCTTTTAAGGGGGGTATGTACACAGTCATTGAGTCATAGTTGTGGCGATGCTTGTGCGTGAGCTCATGTGTGTGCGTGAGCTCATGTGTGTGCGTGAAAACTTATGAAATTATAGGATTTAAATATTTACAGTTTATTTTTTCCAATGATACCTAATAGCTAAATAAAGATTTTCATTTTTAAAAAGTAAATTTAACAAAGAAGAATGACTGTTAAGTCAGTAAATTAAAATTATTTTTAGTAGACTTAACTGTGTATCATCCATATGTAAAGCT
>NW_007898755.1:0-514 GCF_000696425.1 Galeopterus variegatus
AATCCCTGGCCCAAGAACCCCTGTTTCAGGTTCTGCTTCTAGGCAGCCCACCTTAAGATACTATATAATGCAGGTCACAGCAAGAAAAGAAGCATTCTGGGTAAGGTCTGTAAGGGACAGGAGAGGGGCAGGGGGTAAGGGAAACTCAGGGGCCAGACAGGGATAGAGAGATCTGGCACTCAGGGCTGCCAGGCAGAGACAGCAGTGAGTGGAGAAGTAGGGACACATGTAGTCGGCAGCATCAGAGACAGCATGTCAACAAAGCTATTTCCTGTGACAGGGACCTCCTTGGGGACACACCCTGCCCGGTGCCTGGGGGGGGTGGGTGCGTTCTTAGCTCCCAGCAGAACCAGACATTTCAGGAAAAATTCCTGCTTCAACTTGTCCCTCTTTGGCAGTAAGAGGAGGTCTCCAGCTGATCCATTTGTTAATGCCCTGGATTAAGCCCACATGAAGAGTGCAAACACCACTAGGGGAGAGTTCCTATGGCTTCCTGCTCGCAAGCAAGATTTGC
>NW_007898756.1:0-514 GCF_000696425.1 Galeopterus variegatus
TTCAGATTTGGAGGGAGAATATCCCTGATGTTGGATGGCCTAGATGGAAGTGGTGAAAAAAATACTCAGAACTGGAGAACAAGAATCACTCATCTGGAGATGATAGGTTAGTGATGGCATACACCCTTCTTCCAAATCATGACACTATATTCCAGATGTATTTTCAATATTTTTTGGTTTTCTTTCTTTAAAAAAAGTATATAAATAAATGTATTACCTATCTATTGTTCTTATAGTTCATTACACCTCTAGTTGGTAGTACTGATGATTTTCCTCATCAAGGATTTCAGGGAATTAGATCAAACGAACATCTCTCTGGCTTCCATAAGGTCAGCATATAGCCAATACAAGGAGAATTTCAAATTTTTTATAGTTTTTAGAGATGTATTTCTCTGACCAGCCTTTTCTCTGAGGAAAATTAAACAAGAAAAGAAGGTCATGAACCATAAACAAAGCAAAATAGCACTCTACCCACAGGACAACAGAATAATTCTGCTCTGTGGTCCCCAGGGAG
>NW_007898757.1:0-514 GCF_000696425.1 Galeopterus variegatus
GGGAAAGCCAGAAGTTTGAATTTTAGACTTGTTAATTATGCCAATTAAATATTCTGAGTGGAGGTGTCAGGAAGAAGGCTGAACACACGAGTGTGGAGCATGGGAGAGAAATCTAGCTGGAGAACCATGTTTCAGAAACGTCAATGCATAGGTGATGGTCAAAGCCAGGAGACTGGATGAGATCATCCAAGGAATTACCATGGAGAGGGGAGAGAAGACCACAGGACTAACCCTAGGCCTGCAAAGTGTAGGGGAGGGAGTGATAGGAGGGCAGCAACAGAGGCTGAGGAGGAGGGAGGTGACTGAGGAAGGTGTGGGGTCCTGGTGTTCCAAGAAGGGGGTTGACTGCTGAGTCAAATGCTGAGTCAATGCAATGAGGCTAGATGGTTACAAGGTGCAGGTGGGCAGAGTGCTGGGCATCAATGCCTGGTTGAAAGGGGTTCGAGAGGGAATGGAAGGAGGAGTCAGAAATAGTAGTATAGGCAACTTTTTTTTTTTTTTTTGCGGGGGGGGG
>NW_007898758.1:0-514 GCF_000696425.1 Galeopterus variegatus
TTGTTTTATAAAATTTAAAGATTCTTTTGATGGCAGGTCACAACACAATGACATTCAGATAGATGAAAGGCAGAACTTTTTGTTACTTACAGCTCCAAATAAAAGGCTGCCAGGCAGGGCCACACAGGGGTTTGTGGCCAGGGTTGGAATCACAGTAAGCTGGAGTTGTAGGTAGCAGCTGACACGTGGCATGTGGGGTGGGCTTAGCTAGGTTTCCTGGGCTGCCAGTGGATTGGATGACGTGAATAATTTTGTGAGTTCCAGGATGTGGGGGCTGTCCATAGTTGTTTGGAACCTGGCCCCCAGGTGATGGGGGCAGGTGCATAGTGGCCCAGAGTGTGAGAACCTGATAAGGAAAGCGGATGGGGTGTCAACTTAATTAGCTGTTCAAGAATCGACTGGCCTCTAGCCAGACCTCAAAACTGGGTCAAGACAGCATTAAAACAAACAAAAAAAACACTATATTACAGTGATGGATGGAGAAGCATATCGATGGACAGATGTCTTTTGGAGC
>NW_007898759.1:0-514 GCF_000696425.1 Galeopterus variegatus
ACACCAAGCTCTTCGATCTAAGTAAACTCATCAGAGCAAGCTCATCGATGTAAGTGAACTCATCAGACGAAGCTCATCTATCTAAGTAAACTAATCAGAGCAATCTAATCGATCTAAATAAACTCAAAAGACCAAGCCCATCGATCTAAGTAAAATCAACACACCAAGCTCTTTGATCTAACTAAACTCAACAGAGCTAGCTCATCGATCTAATTTACCTTATCAGACCGAGCTCATCGACACATGTAATCTCAACAGAGCAAGCACATTGATCTAAGTAAACGCATCAGACCAAGATCTTCGAACTAAATAAACTCATCAGACCAAGCATATCGATCTAAGTAAACTCATCAGACCAAGTTCATCGATCTAAGTAAACTCATCAGACCAAGCATATTGATCTAAGTAAACTCATCCGTCCAAGCTCATCGATCTCAGTAAACTCATCAGACAAAACACATCGATCCAAGTAAACTCATCAGACCGAGCTCATCAATCAAAGTAAACTCACCAG
>NW_007898760.1:0-514 GCF_000696425.1 Galeopterus variegatus
TGGCTCAGCTTCTCCAGTGACTTGCAAAGGAATCCGTGTCTCACTCGCTGGCATGTCACTCGGGTGAAACGAGCATAAGATGGAACACAAAGAGCAGAACTGACGTATACTAGGCATCCACTGTGCCAAAATTCTGCTTCCTTGGTCTCCTGCTCAAGGAGATTGCTACGGTAAGCTGGAGAGGAAGAAGGAGATGTTTTTAAAGCAAACACTACCTGCCATGTCTCATGTGCTGTGTGAGCTCTGAGAAGAGATTGCACCAGTGAAACCATAACGGGGAACTAGGATGTGGAATAAAAGACGCAGTCCTCATCTGTGCGTGGAGAACTTTATCCCGGGCCCGGGTGGATGCACTGTGGCTGTGCTCGGCATCCTTTGAGTTCTTTGAAGCGTGACTGTAATTGCAGCGATGTGACTTCTCTCCCTGTAGCTCAAGGACAGTTCTCTCACGCTGGCTATTCTAGAAGGAGTATCGTCCGCTCATTCGGCCTTGAGTGTTTCCTCCCTCTTCTGG
>NW_007898761.1:0-514 GCF_000696425.1 Galeopterus variegatus
CCTAAAGACAATTACAGTTAATATTTTGTTGTTTACCTTGAGCATTTTTCCTGAGCTCATATGTTTTACGTAATTGAGAGAACACTGTGTTCTTAACTGTGAATCTCTGCTTTAAAAAAGAAGAAAGTCTCTTACTTTAAAACTTAAAGGTAATTAAGAGAGTAGATTTTAAATGTTCTTATCACAAAAACTGGTATGTGAGGTAAAGGATATGTTAATTAACTCGATTTAGCCATTCCACGGTGTATACATATATCAAAATGTTGTACGCCATAAATATATATAATTTTATTCATCAGTTTGCATTAATTAATTTAAAAGTAATTTGTTGAAAAAAATCTTTGCTAACATCCCAGATTAGGTTTAGGGCCAGTGCTTTATGTTCTCCTAACATCAAAACTGTGCTACATCATAAAGCTCACATATCGTTATAACTACTGGTACAATATATACCTTTCTTGCTGGACTGTAGACTGTGTGGCAGGGCCTTGGTTGTCTTTGTAAGGTGCCATAT
>NW_007898762.1:0-514 GCF_000696425.1 Galeopterus variegatus
TTAGCTACCTTAGCAAGAAAACCCAAGGAAATCAATTTGCATCTAAAAGCTCCTTCATGGAGTTGGCTTGGTTTTGTGGCAAGCATCCCAGCACGCTTAGAGAAGCAGAATTTGAAGTCTGCTTCACAGAGGATTGTTTGGTTCCAGTTGAATAACCTGCTGGCATTCACTGTTAGCAGGGTGGTGAGCAGATTGTGGGTAAGCAATATTAATATTCTGATTAAACATTTTAAAACCTTGTGCCGCTATTTTTAAAAATACACTACTCTGAGACAACTCTTATACTTACCATTCTAAAGTCACTTTTAGCCTTAATTTCTATACATTAATGGCCTTAAAAATCTCTACCTGTAGTTTATTTCCCAGAATCAATACTTCTTCCCTCCATTGCCACCTTAACTGCATTGTTTAAAATTCATGTGAATGTATGGCTGTCCTGGGCAATCTTAATCGTTTTAAGTCCTTACATTATACTCTCTCCTTCCAGATCTTTTGAAAAAGACAGGGCTGTGGT
>NW_007898763.1:0-514 GCF_000696425.1 Galeopterus variegatus
AAAAAAAAAATAGGTCATTGCCAGCCCCCCAGAAGTCCTTCTTCTGTCCCTTCCTAACCACTACCAACTCCTTTGCCCCAGAGGAGGGTCATCACTGCCTTGCTTAGCTTTATAGCAGAGGTCGCAAACTATGGCTAAATTAGTCTGTTTCTGTTGCTTATAACAAAATACTTGGAACTAGGTAATTTATATTTGGGTGGATAAGCTTATTATAAAGAAAATAAAATTTATTGCTTACAATTTCTGACCCTGGGAAGTCCATAGTCCAGAGAATACCCCTGGTGAAGGCCTTGGTGGTGGCAACAGTGACCAGGGGTCTCACATGACAGAAAATGGCAGAATAGAGAGAGAGAACCTCTCATGTGCTCTCCTTTTAAAGCCCTCAGAACCACGCCCCTGGCCACCATTATTAATCCATTCACTAGGTGTAGTCCTACAACCTAATCACCTCTTCAAGGCCCCACCTTTCATTTACCATAATAGGATTTCCCACCCTTTTAATATTGTCACAGTG
>NW_007898764.1:0-514 GCF_000696425.1 Galeopterus variegatus
ACAGTTTTGGACCTAAAAGCAACATGATCTGTATTAAAATCTTAAGGGCATCCTTCTTGCCGCTATGCCATCTCTGTGAGTACCAGCTCTATAACTTTGTTCACAGCTATAATTCAGCACTGAGAATAGTACCTGGCACATACAGACATTAAAAAAAAAAAAAGTTGAATGCATGACTTAGTAGAATGATCAGAGAGGGACAAGAGCAAACGCAGGCAGAGAGGTAAGGAAGCCACTGCAATAATCCAGGTGAAAGACTGTGGGTCTGGACCGAGGTAGCTGGCTGGAGGTGGAGAGGAGAGGAAAGTGTAGAGAAACAAGGTAGAAGAGATAGAACCCAAGTTCCGGCTCTGAGATGTGCCAATTGTATGACCTCAGGCAAGTCAAACTCTATGAGCCTCTGTTTTTTCTGCCGGAAAGTTCTAGTTCTCACTGGTGTTGTAAAAGTCTTATAAGAAAACGTAAGTGAAAGCACTTTGTCAAACCCTTTGCTACTCGCTCATGGGAGAAGGCT
>NW_007898765.1:0-514 GCF_000696425.1 Galeopterus variegatus
CAAAACCACATTGAGATATCATATCACCCCAGTTAGACTGGCTATTATCAAAAAAGACAGAAAATAACAAATGCTGGTGAGGATGCAAAAAAAGGGAGCCCTCCTACACCATTGGTGGAACTGTAAATTAGTACCATTATGGAAAACAGTATGGAGATTTCACAGACAACTACAGATAGAGCTACCACATGATCTAGCAATCCCACTTCTGAATATATAACCCCCAAGATAGAAATCATCATGTCGAAGAGATACCTGCACTCCCATGTTTATCACAGTTCTATTTACAATAGCCAAGAGTTGGAACCAACTTAAATGTCCATTAATGGATGACCGAATAAAGAAAGTGTGGTATATATACACAGTGGAATACTACTCAGCCATAAAACACAATGAAATTCTGCCATTTTCTGTAGCATTGATGAGCTTGGAGAAAATTATGCTAAGTGAAATAAGCCAGGCACAGAAAGAGAAATACTGCATGATCTTACTCATAAGTGGAAGATAAAAAATA
>NW_007898766.1:0-514 GCF_000696425.1 Galeopterus variegatus
ACAGCTGCTTCCTTTAGTCTGTGCCTCTCAATGTCTGCTCACCCACTTGCAAAGAATCAGTCGTGTCCACCGGGGGAGCTAACCAAGTATTAGAATCAGACTAGACTTGGTATTTTACTGAACGTGTCCAGCACAGAAAGATCCAGACTGTGAAGACCAGCTAAGTTATTAGAGAGGACTTAATATCAAAATCAACGCCATCAGGTCTAAGGGAAATGCACAGACATAAAGATAGGAGGCAGAGCCAAAGGGTCTGTGGCCTGGTGGGCAGTGAAATAAGAGTAAGGCAAGCAAGTCATGCAGGATCATAAACTGTGCTGCAGGAGCCCTGCTGCCTTGTCCGTTGCTCTATCCCAGCACCTCAGAAATCCCCGGCATGGCCCATCACAGGCACTCAAGATTTATTTGTTGAATGAATAAATGTCTTGGGTGATTGCCACAAGTTGGGGTTGACATTTTTGAAGCTTACTGTCCTAGGCTACATAACTCGGAGCCAATTCATAGCCAATGCATT
>NW_007898767.1:0-514 GCF_000696425.1 Galeopterus variegatus
ATGTCTCCAAAAACCTAATGGACTATTCCATAAATACTTTCTTTCTTTCTTTCTTTTTTTCCTTCCTTCCTTCCATTCTTCCTTTTCTTTTTTTTTTCTTTCTTTCATTTGTTCATTCTTTCTTTCTTTCTTTTTTTCCTTCCTTCCTTCCATTCTTCCTTTTCTTTTTTTTTTCTTTCTTTCATTTGTTCATTCTTTCTTTCTTTCTTTGGTTTGTTCTTTCTTTCCATTGTATTGGAGAAGTTTTAAAACATTCCTTCTTAAGAAATTGACAAAGAATAAGCCACAATCTCATGAAACAATACTTATAATACTAGTTTGTTAAGTACCTCATTTGTACAACATAGTAATCCCACCTCACAGACAGTAAGAGTAAGATGTTCAGAGATAAAGAACTTGCTCAGGGTCACCCAGCAACCTTGGGTAAGAGCTGTGATTGAGAGTGAAGCACATAGGGAGACAAAATTCATGCTGCTTCCTCAACACCATGCAGCCCGTCCTGGAAACTAAGAAG
>NW_007898768.1:0-514 GCF_000696425.1 Galeopterus variegatus
TTTTTTTTTTTTTTTTTTTTTTTTTTTTTGTGACCACACTCAGCCAGTGAGCGTACCGGCCATCCCTATATAGGATCCGAACCCACAGCGGGAGCGCCACTGTGCTCCCAGCACCGCACTCTCCCGAGTGAGCCACAGGGTCAGCCCTATATATGTTCAATTTGAACAAAAGTGTTTCCTGAGATGGTGAGAAACCATATGGGAAAATATCTGTTTCATACTAAAGGGGTGTTGGAGTATTGTGAAATCTTCCCTAAAATAGAGAGTAAGCAAAATGAGTTCAGTCTCTGCCGTTCTTTTATCTGTCAGCAGCAGAATTATGCAATTACTTAAATGAACTCTAGTTGAAGAGGTGGATTCCATACACGTTTTTTCTACAACTGTACTCGACATTCAACTAGCACCAGACCTGTACTTTACCCCCAGTAGGTGATCATCTCCTATAGATTTTTGAACAAAACCTTTTAAAAGTTCCTTATTCTGTCTTGTGGAGAAGAAAGAAGGCTGGGTGGAA
>NW_007898769.1:0-514 GCF_000696425.1 Galeopterus variegatus
TAGATGGGTTGTGTCCACAAGAACAAATATTTGGCTATATTTAAATCATTTTTAGCAACTGGTGGGACTCACTGCCTCACTGAGTCAGTGTTAGGTTTAGTGTGAAGACAAACAAAACATACAAACTATTTTGGCTCACTCACCCTGTGCACATTCAACTCAAGGTAAGTGACTTTACTGTTGAAAAACACGCCCACAGTACAGTCCAGTTCTTACTATTTAAGAACCAGTTCTTTAAAATCTGTTCTTAAGACCTGTTGCTTAATTCACAGACATCAAAGCTGTAAAACCAGTTTCTCTCTTAGGCTATAACAAGAAGACAAGAGCGACCTCTGTAAATCTTTCCGTTAGGTTATGCAATTGTCTCCATAAGTAGACCTGCGTTCCTCAACTGGTACATGAGTTCCAGCTTTTACACCTAAATTGTTCCCGTTCAAACAACCCATGACCCATTGGTCACAAGAAGCCTCGTCATAATTTATTAATCTAATGGTCTCCTTATGTTTTTCACCAA
>NW_007898770.1:0-514 GCF_000696425.1 Galeopterus variegatus
AAGTCTAATCAGTTTATCATTTTAAAAGTGTAGAGGATTGGTTATTTGCTGTACTCTTCTTCCCTTCTTCCCTTTATGTCCCCTTTTCTCTGTTTTATTTTTATCATTATTTTAAAAAATATTTTTTTATTCATTATCAATTTTTCTCTCCTCCCCTTCTCTTTATTTTCCACTTCCTTCTGTAGTCACCATTAATTATTAGACACTTCACATCATCCACCGTTCAAAACAATAACTGATTTGAATAATTTGGGAGGAAGAATAACACTTGCACTTGTAAACCACAAAGACTATGGAAACTTTACGGGAAACTCCTATGCATGTCAATGTGATCTCCATTCCTCTTATTTTTTATGTTAGGAAGGTAACGTATAACTCGGGGCAGGGCAGAGGAAAGAAGAGAGGACAAATACATCCAAATTCTGGGCTTAAAGAAAATGAGTCTTCTGTTTGCCTAATATTACTCAGGACAGACTCCAGCCTAAGTGAAACCCTGAGGCTAGTCCATAATGAC
>NW_007898771.1:0-514 GCF_000696425.1 Galeopterus variegatus
GACCACTAGAATGGCCATTCAAAACACTCAGAAGACACAGGTGAAAATCTCCGTGAAAAAGTCAGATGCAAGATTGCCCGTTTGGAAGGGAGGATAACCTTACAGAAGCAAGCAACAGCACGTGCATCTGGCATCTAGCTTATAGGAATTCTGGTTTTGAAAGTCTATGGGAAATTCCTATGGAGGCAGTATTAGAGATAGGGTCAGAGAAGATTCCTTCAAAATCTCTGTGAAAGATAGTCCCCAAAGCTTCCCAATTTCAAAACCAGAATAACTCAATGAACTGAAGAAGATGGAGTTACACCTTGCACACAACTCAAAGGACTTTTGTTTTGCAACCTCCATGCGAAATCCAACTGAAACAGCCATTCAAACACGGTGAAAAAAACATTCTTGAAAAGGTCTGTGTCAATTACTCACAGGAGTTCCACAGATAGAAGCAATGTTCAAGACCCAGAATGTGCACCTCATATTTAGCTTCCAGGAACTCAAGTCTGCAAGTTCTCATAACTCA
>NW_007898772.1:0-514 GCF_000696425.1 Galeopterus variegatus
GGTCTCTTGAGTTTACTTAGATCGATGAGTTCGGTCTGATGAGTTTACTTAGATCAATTAGTACTGACCGATGAGTTTACTTAGATTGATGAGCTTGGTCTGATGAGTTTAGTTAGATCGATGAGCATGGTCTGATGAGTTTACTTAGATCGATGAGCTCGGTCTGATGAGTTTACTTAGATCAATTAGCACTGTCCGATGAGTTTACTTCGATCGATTAGCTTGGTCTCATGAGTTTACTGAGATCGATGAGCTCGGTGTGATGAGTTTACCTAGATCGATGAGCTCGGTCTGATGAGTTTACTTAGATCAATTGTCTCTGTCCGATGAGTTTATCGATGAGCTCGGTCCTATGAGTTTATTTAGATCAATTAACTATGTCTGATGAGATTACTTAGATTGAAGAGCTTGGTCTGATGGGTTTACTTTGATCGATGTGGTTGGTCAGATGATTGTAGTTAGATCGATGAGCTTGGTCTGATCAGTTTACTTAGATCAATTAGCTCTGTCAAAT
>NW_007898773.1:0-514 GCF_000696425.1 Galeopterus variegatus
TGGCTCAGCTTCTCCAGTGACTTGCAAAGGAATCCGTGTCTCACTCGCTGGCATGTCACTCAGGTGAAACCAGCATAAGATGGAACACAAAGAGCAGAACTGATGTATACTAGGCATCCACTGTGCCAAAATTCTGCTTCCTTGGTCTCCTGCTCAAGGAGATTGCTACGGTAAGCTGGAGAGGAAGAAGGAGATGTTTTTAAAGCAAACACTACCTGCCATGTCTCATGTGCTGTGTGAGCTCTGAGAAGAGATTGCACCAGTGAAACCATAACGGGGAACTAGGATGTGGAATAAAAGACGCAGTCCTCATCTGTGCGTGGAGAACTTTATCCCGGGCCCGGGTGGATGCACTGTGGCTGTGCTCAGCATCCTTTGAGTTCTTTGAAGCGTGACTGTAATTGCAGCGATGTGAATTCTCTCCCTGTAGCTCAAGGACAGTTCTCTCACGCCGGCTATTCTAGAAGGAGTATCGTCCGCTCATTCGGCCTTGAGTGTTTCCTCCCTCTTCTGG
>NW_007898774.1:0-514 GCF_000696425.1 Galeopterus variegatus
TTAGACTCAGATTCTGATTTGTGAGAAGAATCAACTTGTCCTCAGTCTTCCTTGGTCCATGGCTTTGCTTTGTGGGAGTTTCATTATTGTGCGCATTAGCTGCTGCTTCTTCTTTTTTTTTTGGTAAGAACTTGATTTAATTAAAATCTGAATAATAAATATAAAATGATCAGGTGGAAAATGTCTCTGTAAGTGATAAATGTAAATAATTAAAATATTTTTTTTTAAATTCATTGACTGAAGAAGAAAGAACAAAATTCAAAAATTTTCGATTGTGTGCATTGATTACTTGTTTTCTAATGTCAATTTACTTTTATGATGATATGATCTTTAATTCAAGCGCTTTATTTTTAAAAATTTTATGATACTCAGTCATATTTTTAAAATCAAAACATAACTGGTTATACCTATTTATGGGGTACAGAGTCGACTATCAGTATTTGTGTATAGTATGTGATGATCACATCAATATTATTAGCATGTTCATCATTACAAATCATAATTATTCTTTATG
>NW_007898775.1:0-514 GCF_000696425.1 Galeopterus variegatus
ATATGTGTTTAAAAAATTCATGTTGTGGGCCGACTCCATGGCTCACTCGGGAGGGTGTGGCACTGGGAGTGCCGAGGCCACGGGTTCGGATCCTATATAGGGATGGCCAGTGCGCTCACTGGCTGAGCATGGTGCGGGCGACACCACACCAAGGGTTGCGATCCCCTTACCGGTCACACACACACACACAAAAAAAATTCACGTTGTGGTGTGAAGAGTGGCTTGTAGAGAATAAGAGTAGAAGAAAAGAGAACACTTAGGAAACTTCTGTAATCAAGAAAGTAAATAAGTGAAGTTGATTTTGACAAGGATGGTAGCTGTGGTGATGAAAAGTGACCAGATGTGTAATGTGAATTGGGACTTGCTAATAGATTGGACAAGAGGGAGTCGAGAAAGGAATCAAGGATGATTCCCAGATTTTTGGCTTGAGAAACTTGTTGGAAAATGATGCCATTGGGGCCGGCCCGGTGGCGCACTGCTATAGTGCGCCGCTTGGGAGTGTGGTGGTGCTCCC
>NW_007898776.1:0-514 GCF_000696425.1 Galeopterus variegatus
CACTTATTGGTGGGAGCTAAAAATAAATAAATAAATTCACACACACACGCACACACACACACAAAAAACTGGGTGGTGGGGGGGGAGAAGATATAACAACTACAATTCCTTGATGTTGATATGACAAGCAAACAGAAAGGACATTGTTGGGTGGGAGGGAGGAGAGAGAGGAGGGAGGGAGGTTTCAGTAATGGGCCACAATAATCAGCCACATTGTGTATCGACAAAATAGAATTAAAAAAATAAAAAAAACAAATATGTCCTTTATGAAATTTATTAATTTTTCATTTATTCCTAGTTTGCAGAACACCATATTCTGAATGAGCTTTGAAAGAGCAGTTTTTATCTAACATGTCATTTTCTCTCAGTAAGTGGAAAAAACACAGAAGCAGAAATAACCTGTAGCTTTGGAAGCTCTAACCACTATTATTCACATCCCATTGACTAGAACAAGTCAGAAAGCAAAACCTGACTTATAGCTTAGGAAACATTCTCTTCCCACTGGAAGATAAAC
>NW_007898777.1:0-514 GCF_000696425.1 Galeopterus variegatus
AGCATGATCATGTGGGATTCATCCTAGGGATGCAAAGATGGTTTGACATACACATGCCAAAAAAATGTGAAACACCACATCAACAAAGTCAAGGACAAAAACCATAAGATTATCTCAATAGATTCAGAGACAGCATTTGAAAAAATGTAACATCACTTTATGATAAAGACTCAGCAAATTAAGTATAGAAGGAAAGTATTTCACCACAATAAAAGCCACACACAACAAACCCACTGCCAATATCATCCTGAATGAGGACAAGCTTTCCCTTAAGAAGAGGAACAAGACAAGGATGCCCACTCTCTCACACTTCTACTTAACATAGTATTGGAATACTAGCCAGAGCAATCAGGCAAGAGAAAGAAATAAAGGGCATCCAGAACTAGCAGAAAACAAAATCAAGAAAACAAGCCTATTTACAATAGTCACTAAAAAACCCCAAATACTGGGCCAGCCCGGTGGCACACTGCTACAGTGCGCCGCTTGGGAGCGCGATGGCACTCCCGCCGAGGGT
>NW_007898778.1:0-514 GCF_000696425.1 Galeopterus variegatus
AAATACCTCAAAGCTTGAAAATTTAGCCATGTTCATCTAAACAACCCTTAAAGAAGAAATCACAATGGAAATGAGAACATATTTTGAAATAAATCATAATGAAAATATGTTATATCAAAATTTGTGGGATGCCACAAAAGCTATGTTTAACAGATTCATAGAACCAAATGTATTTTTTTTCAAAAAAGGCTTAAAATTAGTGATCTAAGTATTCATCTTAGGAATTAGAAAAAGGGTAAAAAGTCAAGGCCTAATAGTAGGAGGAAAGAAATAGCAAGGATAAAATCAGAAATTAATAAAACAGAAAATACACACACAGTGAAGAAAAACGTGAAAGCAATAAGTTTGTCCTTTGAAAAGCCTAATAAAATGTTAATCCCTTTGCGAGACTGATCAAGGAGTAAAAAATGAGAAGTCCTCCCTAACCCCTGTCTGATCCCCTTTTCCCATCTGTGGTAACCTCAGTTCTGTTCTCTCTTTTTGAAAGTTCAACATATTATTGTGATTGTTGTAT
>NW_007898779.1:0-514 GCF_000696425.1 Galeopterus variegatus
TTACCTTGAATTTGTAATATTCCCAAGGAACTCATATAGGAATTGAAACACTCAGAAAGTTAGACATTCAGGTTTTACCCAATGACTAGTTTTCATCTGGTTTCCCATTCCTAAAGATGCAACAGAAATTTCATGGGGGCTGAAGAGCAATAAAAAAAAAAAAAGTATATAAATCTTCTCCTTCCTCTCCACAGACATATAACCCTAAATCTTATCAATGGATATTCAAATTTTATTTTTAATTTTTTGCATTGTACTCAAATATAGGACCTTGACTAAATTGACTATCAATTTCTAAATATTTGGGGTATTTGTATACTCTGTAAAATATCGTTTTATCAGTGAGTTTTATCTCTTTAACGTGTACTACAATACTAAAATTATTTAGCTTGCTGAACATCCTTTGTGATAATAGCATAAAATTAAGATAACAGTTCTCTTTTTAAAAATTACTAATTTGAAAGTTAACAGATATTACACACATACAAACATATGCAATACAATTTACAGAGAA
>NW_007898780.1:0-514 GCF_000696425.1 Galeopterus variegatus
GGACCTGGACTCCCAGAGGCCGACAGTTAAGCACGTTGAGATGCCAGCACTCGCCTGGCCCAATGGAGAAGATGCATCCCGAGGGCTCAGGGCGGAGAGATGAGGAGGCACGTCCAGTGTGCCCACCCCATGCCGCACCACGTGTGGGAGAGGGCCCAGAGCACACCTCACCCTGGGCAGGACCACCTGCCTCAGTGAGGGCCCCACGTGACTGTGCTCCATAGGCCGGGATGGCGGGGGACAAGCTTCCCTGGACTGGCTCCCTGAGGCTGCTGTGACACATCACCACAAGCCAGGTGGCTTGACCCATACACATGTGCTCTCTCACAGTTCTGGGGACGTCCAAAATCAGTATCTCTGGGCTGAAATCAAGGTGTGGGCAAGGCCGCGCTCCCTCCCCAGGCTCGAGGGGAGGGTCCTTCCTGCCTCTCCTGGCTTCCGGTGGCCTCAAGTTCCTTGGCTTGTGGCTGCATCCTCCCCATCTTCAGGGCAGCCTCTTCAAGCCACTGCTCTG
>NW_007898781.1:0-514 GCF_000696425.1 Galeopterus variegatus
AACAAAAAATAATAGAGGATAAATCTTATGATTTGTTTTTTTCAGACAAATTTAATCATTGACGTTAAATATATACACAGTGTTAAACTGTTATATTGTGTGTGTTCTAAAAAGCATGCAGCATGGTTTTCAGTAACTGTGTGCTAATTGGAGTGTGTTTATTTTCTCAGCAAGGTGTTTGGGAAACCCTGCTAGTGGCTTTGGAAGTCCTCATCCGAGCACATCACCACCAGCAGATGTTTAACATTAAGCCGATATTGAAAGTTTGAGTAGTTCATCACTTTCTACGACCTGTCAGGTTTTGCAGGTACTTTTCATCTTACTTTACTTTTAGATATCTTTTTTGTAGTTGTTTCTGATTAATAACTCTGTACTACGGATATCAGATTTTTGGGGACTTTCAGTAGGATTTTTTTCCTCCTTTTCATCCTCTGTGTTCTCCTGGTTGTCTTCTTTCAAGATATAGGAGTTTTTCAACTCCTGCCTCTTACACCTTAATCTTTACACTGTCATC
>NW_007898782.1:0-514 GCF_000696425.1 Galeopterus variegatus
TACTAAAAAAACTGTCTATAGAAAACATTTTAGAAAAGAATAACAGTGAAGAGTTTTACCTATCATCAGAGCTATAGTCTTTTAAAATTCCAAGATAATCTAATTTATAAATGCATCAGATAATTAAACAAATTATATTTACAGTTAATTGCTGGCTTCTGATCCTAATAACATTATCACATCTCTCAGTACAATGTACAAATTTTCTCTAATTTCATGGAATTTAGTTTACTACTGTTGCTTTGCCTCCCACAGATTTGTCACCCCTTTTCCCTTGGGTGATGGAGCCACCAAAGATTACTCAAAGCCCATCTCTTCTGAGCAGTGAGAAGCCCCAAAAAGGGTTAATCTCCCAGAACCCTCGAGAGCGAGGCATTCCTTCCATTCGAGAAATTAACCACAAATTGGGGTTCTCTTCCCACATTTATTTTCCAGAACAGGAAGTTACAGGACGAGAACATAGGTGGAGTTTTTGCTAAGTATAGTTTAACAAGTTTAACAATAGAAGCTGGTA
>NW_007898783.1:0-514 GCF_000696425.1 Galeopterus variegatus
CAAGATCATTGCAGAGGATCAAACATACACAAAACTCAAAAACAGAATTGAGTGAGTGGACATCTATACAGAATAAGAATGTAGGTCTAAGTAAGTAGAATTTGGGAGGTAACTGGAGTGGGAAAGAGAAAGTGAATGGGGGAATGGAGGATGGGGTCAACAGAAACAGAATTCAGTGCCTTTATGTCTCTTGCTGCATCTGCGACAGGTGCCTGCAAGGAGACTCAGCAGGACTTCTCAGAGCTGAGTCACGCATCCCACAGTCCTGCAGCATCAGCATTGCAGGGAGGGGTTGATCCAAGAGGGCTGAACTGGCCCCACACCTATGACTCCCTGTTCTGCACTCTCCTTAGTTTAAGGCACACCCGGCGGAGGTCTGAGGATAGCCAGGAGCCCTCTGGGCACCATCTGGGTCCATCAAGACCTCCCCACCCTCTTGGATTCCTGATAGCCAGAGAGAAGACCAAAAGGGAATGCCCACTTTACTGTCTCCATTAGGGAAGTGAGGGAATTT
>NW_007898784.1:0-514 GCF_000696425.1 Galeopterus variegatus
AGTCAGACGCCTCCTCCACGGTTTGCAAACCTCACTGTGACCTTCGTGAGACGAGCTTCTTACCACCTTTGGCTGTCAAGTCTCCCCATTCACAAGCAGTTCGTTTCTGTTCAATAAAATGTTTGCATCAGGAAATCTCTGAACTTTCTTTTGACACCAAAACCTATTCATTGTGTAACTTTGGAGCCTCGTTTGATGTTATGGGGATAAAAAAAATGGGACACACGTTTTGCTTTTTTCTGCAGACCATGTAAGTTTTTCACTATCGTCTGAGAGAAAACCTTTAATTATATCCTTAACCATATTGTGACCGGGTTTCACATTCGATCTGCCCTTGTGTGGAAGCAGGTGTCTCGGTCTGTTTTGTGCTGTCGGGACAGAATTCCACAGACTGGGTAACTTATAAACAACAGAAGTTTATTTGGCTCACGTTCCAGAGGCTGGGAAAAGTCTCCCTCTGTGCCCCTGTCCCCCCGTGTCCGTCTGTCTCCCTGCTCTGGGTCCCTCCTCCCAT
>NW_007898785.1:0-514 GCF_000696425.1 Galeopterus variegatus
AAAAAAAAATTGTTTGAGTAAACATGCTCTTGTAATTGGCTTTTGAAACCAAGTATTGTACTTATGCCTGTTGCATGCCATTTTTTGGTTTCCCCACTTTGTATGTACGGCTAAATTCTTTTACAGTCTTGATGCTACCATCATGTTCTTTCTCATACTGTCTGTCAATTCACTGAGGATTTATTCAGTGAATGAATAAATCACACCATACCGAAGGTGACGAAGAGAACCGTCATTCTCTGGTGCTTATGGCCTGGTGAGAACCACTCTACGTGCCTGGGATGTGTTCCTCTTTTGCCCTTATGAAGTAATGGTTACTACTCCTCTCATTTACACTTGAGGGGACTGTCGCCCAAAGAGGTTGTGTAACATTCTCTAAAACACAAAGCTCTTTGTTGAAGGGGCTCAGACATAGACCTGGATCAGTCCAATTCCAAAGCTCCGACTTGAAGCCATACTGTCATTCCCCATCCATCCCAAGGATGGCTTTATGCTGGGGCTCAAGGAGACAGGT
>NW_007898786.1:0-514 GCF_000696425.1 Galeopterus variegatus
ACACCTGAAATGTTTGGCAAATGCATTAGCTGTGGCACACAGAGAGATGAATAGTTGGCAAGCATGTGCTTCAACCTGGCATGCCACCAAACCAAGAGATGACTTGAGGCCTGAGATACAACTGCTTTCCTTTTACTTAAATCAGGCTTTGTATTTAATTGTGTTTAAATAAGAACAGCAAAGTTATAATTTTAGGAAGCTGCAAAGGAGTAGAATTCAGCATTAATGGAATTCTCCAACAAACTAATGCATTACCTTATTGAGAAAGAATGTCTTCATTTGAAAAGGGATACTCCAAATTCAGCAGGAAAGTTGTTAAGCCATGACTACTTAAAATGAAGAGAAATTAAATAAACAGTAGGATGTTATCCTCTCCCTGAATCAGCCAAGATGTTGCACAGGAGACAGACATCCACTCTAGACATATCTAGAGATATATCACATAAGTATATATGAGTACATCAAAAGAATCTGGAGGATCAGAAGCTGGAGTGAAGATTGGACTGTTTTAAAG
>NW_007898787.1:0-514 GCF_000696425.1 Galeopterus variegatus
TCTTTGTAGATTTCCTCCTTCATATTCTGGATATTTTCCCTTGTTTCATTATGTTCTATAGTTGAGTCTTCCTTTATTTCTTCAATTTTTCTTAAGATCATTGCTTGAAATTCTTTTTCAAACATTTCAAAGATTCCCTGTTCCATGGAGTCTGATTTTGGAGCATTACTGTATTCTTTGGTGGTGTCATTTCTTCTTAATTGTTTTTACTTCTAGTATTTTTTCACTGATGCTTGGCCATTTGGTAACAGGTTTGTTTCTTCTATTACACTGAGGTTACAGCCAACTGATCTTTGACAAAGGCACAAAGAACATACATTGAGGAAAGAACAGCCTCTTCAATAAATGGTGCTGGGAAAACTGGAGATCCATGAGTAGAAGAATGAAACTAGACCTGTACTTCTCACCATATACCAAAATCAACTCAAAATAGATTAGAGACTTAAATATAAGACCTGAAACTATGAAACTCCTAGAGGTAAACATAGGAGAAACACTTCAGGATGTGGCACTG
>NW_007898788.1:0-514 GCF_000696425.1 Galeopterus variegatus
ACAGAGAAAAGCCTTATGCTATTGTCTCTAGAAATTTACATCTCTGTTCCCTTTGTTATTTCCTTCCTTCATTCTGCCCACCCCCTCTTCCTCCCTTTTCTAAACCTGTGATGTTTGGTGAGATGAGACTGCCATAGGAGGTCCAAAAATGTGTAAATGCTGTGGACCATTGCTGCCTCCCCTAAACTGTAGTTTTAGGTCTCTATGTTAGAAATCCCAGGAGATATTTATATCCAGGGAGAAGATTTCAGCTAACTATGTGTTTGCCACCAGGCAGCAGTCGCATCAGGCGCTGTGTTTACTTTCCAATGTTGAATGGAAAACATCATTTTGAAAAAGCTAATTTCCCAAAACCAACCCCACAACAGCCTAATTTTAGAAGCCTATGAAAGCTAATAATTTCAAAATTCTACCCAAAAGTTTCTTGTTTACATTTTGCAGCCCTAGTCTAAATATATCATAAAGATTTTAAAAATTACTTTATCCATTTATTCACTTATTACTTCATTTATTT
>NW_007898789.1:0-514 GCF_000696425.1 Galeopterus variegatus
TTTTTACATTCTAAGATGTTGTTGCAGAGCAGTTGGTGGGGGGGGAGAAGAGATGGGGAAGGAAATCGGGGAGGTGAAGGAGGAAGGAGGGGGCATGACTGAGGCCTGTGCCACCCCCCTCATTCCTGCAGGGGAGGCCAGGGGCTCCCAGTGGTGGCTCAGTGGTCATCACTTGGTTGGTTACAGTTGTCAGGGGGGTGTGGCTGAAGCCCTCAGCTCCCAAAAGTATTCTTTTCTTAAAGAGTGACAAAGACTCTCTTGTTGACCAAATTTTAGAGTTGTCTCTGAGCCTCTTTTCTTTCTTTTTTTTTTTTATTTTTCCCTTTT
This sequence comes from Galeopterus variegatus, assembly GCF_000696425.1. Lineage (NCBI taxonomy): Eukaryota > Metazoa > Chordata > Mammalia > Dermoptera > Cynocephalidae > Galeopterus > Galeopterus variegatus. The sequence continues at coordinate 328 of NW_007898789.1, forward strand.
TGTCTTTTTTCGTGACCGGCATTGGGATCGCAACCCTCGGTGTCGCGCCCGCACCACGCTCGCCCAGTGAGCGGACCGGTCTCTATATGGGATCCGAACCCTCAGCGGGAGCGGGCGCTCTCAAGCGCCGCACTCTACCGAGCGCGCCACCGGGCCGGCCCTGAGCCTCTTTTCAACCAGGCCTTGT
>NW_007898790.1:0-514 GCF_000696425.1 Galeopterus variegatus
TTACTCGGCAACAGTACAGAAGATCAACTTCTGTGACCAAATGTGTGGGGATTTCTTCTCAGCAGCAAGCAAGCAATCAGTTCTGCAGTGGAAACCAGCTGGGTGTCCTCTGATTCAATTCTGACACTAACACTATCTACCTGAAGATAGCGTCAGATCCCACAGTTAGGCTCGGTCTCACAAGACTGACCCCCACTTTCCACTTTGGATGCCAATTGCAAATGCCATGTTGATCAACCTGTCCTGATGGACTGGTTACAAATTGGGATTCCCACAACCCCCTCCTTGGGTTCAATTGATTTGCTGAGAGGCTCACAGAACTCAGGGAACCACGTACTTACGTTTACCCACTTGTTACAAAGGGTGTTACAAAGGATACAGATGAAGCGATACGTAGGGCAAGCTATGGAAGAAGGGGTGTGGAGCTTCCATGCCCTCCCCAGGAACCTCCATGTGTTCAGCTGTCCAGAAGCTCCTTAGCTAACTGTTATTAATCATTATTTTTGCTATGAGG
>NW_007898791.1:0-514 GCF_000696425.1 Galeopterus variegatus
GATATGCAAAATTGCTCCATTGAATAGTCCTAATCAACTACTTATAGAAGCTGGAGTTGAGTGACAATGTATATGATACTTTGAGAGTAGCTATTAGTACATGGAGATGACTAAAATCAAAAGGGTAATGTGCCTAAAATGTTTTTGAGGAACTTCACTGGAAACAAACAAACTCTAGAACATCTTTTAACTATCTGAGCTGCAGAGCAATCCTTGGCCCCAAGCAGTTCATGAGCTTCATCAAAGTGAAATACCTTGTGCGTCATCAAAATTTGTGTTACCGTTTTATTTTCTATGTTGAACTTTTAAACTGAATTTAAATAACATTCATAATAATGTTGGATGAATTTGCTTTTGAATGAACGAACTTCTAAATGTTTTACTTTGTTTCCATATATTGGATGAAAAACATCAAATCACTGAATTAAAAAAACTGGTTTTCTATTTAAAGCATCTGATGATGTCATATAAAATTGGCCTTATTTAATAGTTTGAAATGTTTTCTCTTTTGCTA
>NW_007898792.1:0-514 GCF_000696425.1 Galeopterus variegatus
TTTGACCTGATAAAAGAAAGGTGATTTGGAGGTATCCAGATTAAGAATGAGAAGAGATTTATTATATACAAAGGAGTTTTCGGGTGGAGGCAAAGGGAGAATGATATGAATTATACTTCATAAAAAAGTCAGGAGGCTGAATGGTGAAGAAATTGAAGCAGAATGTTCAAAGAGGAGGCTTTTGCAATATCCCGGACTAGAGGTATAACAATGTTGGTGTAATGGAGGTGAAGAAAACTGGTTAGATTCAAGAAATATTTTGCTTATAGAATTGAGGAGACATGATGGAATGGATTTGGGATATAATGAGGAGAATATATTAGGACTAACGCCCAGTTTTCAGAATTCAGCAAATGGATTGAGGATTTTGACACTTACTGAAATGATTAAAATAGAGGAAAACAGTAGAGGGAGGTTCATGGGAGACCAAAAATTTGGTTTGAGAGTGCTGCAAATCATACAAATGATGGATTTACAAGTGTGGAGCAAATAAGCCTGTAAATGAGAATTTGAG
>NW_007898793.1:0-514 GCF_000696425.1 Galeopterus variegatus
TAAGAGAATGTCCTGCTTTTAGTTGATTCAGGCTGAAGAATTTAAGAGTAAAGTGTCATAAAGTCTGCAACTTACTCTCAAATGATTCAGCAAAGTCAGAGTGGGGGTAGGGAGAATGCATGAGCACAAGTGAGGCCAAGTGTTAACCACTGCTGAACGTAACAAAAGGGGATGTGGGCGTTTATTGTACTAATCTTGCAACTTTTTGAACTTTTCCAAAATAAAAAAACAGGGGGAAAGTTAATTAATTGAAGGCTATTGGCGGGGGTTGGGGGGAAGTTGAGGAGGAGTAGTCTAGTATGAGCTTGTGGCAGGGGCACTGAGGCATGAGGATGCCTGGGCTTTTCAAAAATCACAAAAGACCCTGAATAGCCAAAGCAGTCCTGAGCAAAAATAAATAAAGCTGGAGGCATAACACTACCTGACCTCAAATTACATTACAAAGCTATTGTAACCAAAACAGCATGGTACTGGCATAAAAATGGACACTCAGATCAATGGAACAGAATAGAAA
>NW_007898794.1:0-514 GCF_000696425.1 Galeopterus variegatus
AGTTAAACCTATCCAGAGTGACAGCAAATGTCACATAAGGTCACTTCTACCACAACATATCATTTATATCATTTGGATGGAAGTGCCCTAATGAGGGGAATGAAGCAACTTTTGCAATCTCAGGAAAGTGGAGTTGCTATATATTCTTGTATGTTTCTCCATTTGTACTGAGTTCAGATTGCTAACCGTGATTAGTTTTAAATGCAGTCCTATTTAGTCTGTCACACAAAAACTTGAATGACATGGTTCCTTACCACAGATTTTTGTCTTATCTCTCACTTTGCTCACACCTATTCTCCATCCTCATCACACTGATTGCAGTTCCCAAACCTGCTTGGTTATTGCATGCCTGTAAGCTTATGTTCTCTTTGTGCACTCTCTCCTGTAAAGAGCCCCTCCCCATTACAATTCATTTTGTAAGACTACATGGAAGGGTAATTTTAATGCACTATTTACCCCCCAATGTAATGTTGAATACTTTTTGCTTTGTACTTGTATAGCACTGAATATATAC
>NW_007898795.1:0-514 GCF_000696425.1 Galeopterus variegatus
GTGTCAATGTAAATCTTTAACTCATTGGGATAAATATATTCTATGCCTTTTTTGAGAGATATAACATATGACATGAAGTCCTAACCCCTTACCCCCAGCAGTTAGAAGTGGCAGAGTGGCATAGTAAATTTGCTGCAAGTTTGTCCTGGAGTCAGGGTTGGCTTGGCAGGGATTTCTAAATGTTCAGTCCTCTTAAGAAGTTTGCATAAGTAGTGGGCCCAAGGACCAGCTCACTGGTACCTATGACACCCATCCCTCCTTGTCCAAGAAGTTTCCAGCAGGGAAAGAGGACCTCATACAGAAGCTTTAGAGAGAATCACACATCAGGAACAAGAGAATGCAAAGGTAACACCTCTAAAGGTCCCTTTCGCCCAGAAACTGTAGAAGTGTGTGCCCCTCAGGTATCTGATCAAAGGTGCTCATGATCCAGCCAGTTACTGAATGCCACTATTGACAGGAGCCAGAGTGGGTGAAAACAAAAGCAGCCAGAGCCAGTGAAGAACAGATCATAGAC
>NW_007898796.1:0-514 GCF_000696425.1 Galeopterus variegatus
CCATAAAATTATTTAAACTTTGTTATATGTTTGGACATTTTTATAATAAAATGTTGAGGGGGAAAAAAAACTAGATTTGTTTATTTTTCACCATTAAGTGGGTTGGCTGGGCAGTTCCTCTGCTGGTCTCTCCTGAGCTGCCTCATGAAACCACAGACACCTTCAGGGATGGCTGGGCCGGAAGATCCAGGGTGGTTTCATTCACAGATGGGGCGGTTGGTGCTGGCTGTTGGCTGAGAGGCCTCATGGGCCTCTCAGCCTCCAAGAAGCTCCTCTGGCTTCCTTACATCATGGCAGTCTCCCACACCTCAGCAAGTCACATGACTATGCCTAGATTCAGAGGGGTGGAGAAACAGTCTCCCCCTGTGGATGGGGGAAGCATCAGAGTTGTATTGCATGGGGCATGCATATTGGGGCAGGAGAGATTTGCCACCATTGCACAATTGACCCCAAGTGTTGCTTTGCCTCCCACGGATTTGTCACCCCTTTTCCCCTGGGTGACAGAGCCACCAAA
>NW_007898797.1:0-514 GCF_000696425.1 Galeopterus variegatus
AGCAACATTAATTATATGGTTTTTAATTTAAAGGACAGGCATTAGTGAATAATATAATGAGTTACAAATGACAACACACTAATTCTGCATTTGTTTTTAACTACAGATATGAGTGGTCTTGTCAAGTGTAAAACTCATTTAAATGAAAGTTACTACATTGTTCTTAAAAAACAGTCAAAAGCTTTGAAACTTTTCCTTATACTTTAAAATGAGACTGTTGATGATTTTAGTTCACTTTTCTCTTTGTTTCTATCTCCATGTGTCTACTTTGTAAAAAGAAAAAAGAAAGGAGAAAAATTAAAACCAAATAGGAAAAATATCTGTATTCTTTCTTGTTTTACATCCTAGATTTTTCTAATGTAATAACCACTAAAATTGCAATGTAGATTTCTCTTTCCACGGCTACCTTTTTCATCGATCACCTAACAACCCTGTGTATCATATCCCCATACTTGTCAGAGTCCTTATGTTGACTTCTCTCACCTGTACCCTATCTCAAGAATGGAATCTACAC
>NW_007898798.1:0-514 GCF_000696425.1 Galeopterus variegatus
GGCAGTGGTTGTGTGTGTGTGTGTGTGTGTGTGTGTGTAGTGGGTGTATGGAGAGAGAGAGTGTGCGTGTGTGTGTGTGTGACTTCATGTGTGTCTATGCATGCATGTGTGGATGGAGAATCTTATATTTCCATAGCTTAGTGGAGTTAATTGGAGTAATATATTGTATGGTTTTATACAAATCATTCACTTATATTATTGGCATTTCCAATTATCTGCAGCTGGGCCAAATGAAAGCTGGACTTAAACTGTATGTTCAGTTAACATACTCTGCTGTTTAGTTCTACCAGCAGCTCAAATGCTAATAGACCAGTATATGGTACATACAAGACAGCATAGTGTTCTAGAAAGGGCCTAGAAGCCACAGTATGACTCCCCTTTTGCCATTCTCTCCCCTCAAATTACTTTATTTTTCAAATAAAGCTGAGACATAGTAACAAGATGCCCCCTAACAGCACATATTTCTGAAATGGAGAAATAGTTCTTTATACCTACAATGGGAACTTCAAATTCT
>NW_007898799.1:0-514 GCF_000696425.1 Galeopterus variegatus
GAAGACGAGTGTTCAAAAAGCAGCAGACAGCGACACATCTGTCACCCACCAGGTGAGCAGCGGATGCTGTGGACAGGACACGGAGAACCTCACCTGCCACGCTGAGGAGTCTACACTCAATCCTGTAAGCAGCGGGAATGTCACAGGTTGAATCGTGTCCCCTCAAAGAGACACATTAAAGTCCTAACCCCAATACCTCAGATATAATTAAGTAAATTAAGACGAGGTCATGCTGGAGCAGGGTAGGTCCTGAACCCAATGTGACTGGTGTCCTTTTAAGAGGAGACACAGACACACAGGGGGAAGACGGCCACATGCCAATGAACAAGTGCAAGGATGGAGTGATGCATACGAGCCAAGCAGCGCCCAGCACGGCTGGTGTCACCAGAAGCCAGGAGAGACAAGGATTGATCTTCCCTGCAGGTTTCAGAGGGAGCGTTGTCCTGCAGACCCCGTGATCTCAAGCTTCCAGCATCCAGGACTGTGACAGCCTGTGTTCCTATAGTTTTAAGCC
>NW_007898800.1:0-514 GCF_000696425.1 Galeopterus variegatus
CACGAGTCCATCCCAGTGCTCGGGGCTGGGAAGGCCGGGCTGGCAGGTTGGCTTCCTGAGCCTCCTCTTCTGGCCTCAACCGGGACCCGGCCTGTGGGGGCCACATGTCTGGCTGCATCAGTCTGTCCAGGAGTTCGAGCAGCATCTGCTGGGGACCCTGCAGCCTCAGCCATTCATGCACGAGAAGCCTCGGCTGCCAGCTCAGAGATCAGCCCAGAAGCTGAGGAGCCTGCTGCCACCGTCACCACCATCACCATGGCCATCACGCCCACCCAGCAGATAGGGAGGAGAGGGCCTTTCACTTTCTACTTAGTTAAGGTGAAGTAAGTCACATGGACCCACAGGTTCTCCCAGCATGACTCGAGCCCCGCAATGCCCTCCTGCGCTATGGCTTTTTAAACCTTGCAATATGTTATGATTTCTTACTCTTATAATTTATTTTGAACCTAGTTAAAAAAAAACATTTTGTGTTCTTTTTCTTAAAGAGGTCCTCCAAAATCTTCTCAATGTCAAC
>NW_007898801.1:0-514 GCF_000696425.1 Galeopterus variegatus
CTGCAGTTGTGGAGGTAGAGATATCCCCCAACCTTTTTGGTAAATAATAACCAAGATACTTGGGACCTTCCGTTACAAGGTGCTTTAGACTTTCCATCACCAGAAGATTAGGACTTTCCGCTGCCAGGGGGAAGGGACTTTCCAAAGAGCCCAAAGTTCCCCCTGTTCCAGGAAGGGAGTATGCTCACCTGATTACCTTATCTTTGGACACCAAGGGAGGAAAGAGGGGGGGTGGACCATTGGTCAGTACCTCAGTCCTTCCTTTGCCCACCAAAAGCTAAAGCCCAATGGTTTTAAAAATTACTTAAAGTGGCCCATGAACGGCGTACAACCCAGCCTGTTACCAAAGCCTGCCTACCAAACTGTATAAACGATGCTTGAGTTAGGAGCTCGGGGCCGCTCCTGTCCTGAAAATGGGGCGATCTTCAGTGCTGAAAATAAAAACCTCTTGCATGATTGCAGCGATCTCTGTCTCCTGGTCTTTGCGAGATGAGCTTTCCAGCAAGTAAGATTC
>NW_007898802.1:0-514 GCF_000696425.1 Galeopterus variegatus
ATAATGGCCAAAGCGCCACTGCGTCCCGTCTGTCCATCACAGCCGCCGGGTGAGGCAGGCATGTTTTGTCCCCATTTCGCTCTTGAGGAACCTGAGGAATAAGGAGATCTAGTTCTTTATCAAGAACCCCTGCTTGTTAAAACTATGGATCCCCCAGCTCTACCCTTAGCTGAGGGGCCTTTGAATGGCACGCTGACACTTTAGGGAATTCTTATGAGCACGCAAGTCTGGAAATTTTGTGGTTCTGAACCTGGAATCCCCTGAGGAGCTTCCGTACCTCCCAGACCCAGGCCGACCCCATACTCATGGACATGTGTCTCCAAGGGCCTGGCCCTGGCCATGGGTCTGCACATCGATACGCAGATGGGGCTGGGAAACGCTAGCTCATCAGTCTTCTTGGTGTGGGGGCTTTCTAGGTACAGTCATCTATTTTAAGCTTCACAGCAGTCCTGGGAGGTAGATATTATTATTATTGGCCATTTCTAGGTAAGGAAACTGAGGCTCCAGGGGTCAA
>NW_007898803.1:0-514 GCF_000696425.1 Galeopterus variegatus
ACTCCTTTCCACTGATTTGATGTCAGAGAAGGCCTAGGAAAGAGTTAGGACTGTCACCATCGCCCAGCAGTAATGACGCCACCCCACCATGGAGAGTTGGAACTCCCACTCCTGCCTAGCAGTAACAGGACCTCCACTCTTGAAAATACAGTATATTAAAATTTGTGGAACACAGCTAAAGCAGTGCTGGGTAGTAATTTATAGCACTAAATGCACACATTAGAAAAGAAAAAAAGTATCAAATCAGTAATCTAAGTTTCCACTTCAGGAATCTGGAAAAAGAAAAGCAAAATGAACCTAAAGCAAGCAAAAGTAAGGGAATAATAAAGAGCAGAAATCTGTAAAATTGAAAATAGAAAAGCAATAGAGAAAATCAATGAATCAAAGATCTGTTTTTTTTTTTTTTTTGAAAAGGTCAATAAATTTGGCAAACCACTAGCAAGAGTAACAAAGAAACAAAACAAAACAAAACACAAATTACCAATATCAGGAATAAACCAGGGGATATCACTAC
>NW_007898804.1:0-514 GCF_000696425.1 Galeopterus variegatus
TGCATGTTTAAAATGCATTTGAAAGGAAGGATTTTTGTTTCTCTGTAAATGAGAGGATTTCAGAGTGGAAGTTCTTGCCTTCCTAAGGGCACACTCATTATGCAAAACTGAAGAATAGCACCTAACAATAGCATAGGCCAGATTGTTGGAATACTGACTGTGTTCTATACTCTTTCAGGAAACAAAAGTCTCCTTATTCCTCATACTGTGCCACACATAAATGCACCTCCTGATTGAAACTATTGCAAAACTTGTAGATAAAGACGCTGTAATGTCCAGCAGCCTTCCCACCAAGTCCTTGATCAGCTAAAAACTGTGTCAAGAAAAAGACTTTCCTACCAAGTCCTTGATCAGCTAAAACTGTGTCAAGAAAAAGACTAGAATTCCACATGCAAATAGAGTGTCAGAGAGCAGGATCAGTTCATGATGACAGAGAGTTGCCTGGGTCACAAAGAGGGGAAGGGTGACTGATAGATGGCTCTGGATTCACGGCTAACGGTGGGCGTGGGAGATG
>NW_007898805.1:0-514 GCF_000696425.1 Galeopterus variegatus
CTGACCATAAAATCCTATTGCTCTAAGTGACCAAATTTTTCCCAACAGAATTTTCAGTCCTACAAATTTTAATCATCCATCTCCACATTTCCTCACATTCTTTCTTACTTAGTTTGATTTCAATTACTCATTGTTATTATAATTTACATTCACATATATTTACTATATAGGCACATACTCTCTCTTACTTCTACTTACCTCATAAAACTACAATGTTGTATAATTCTAACCATCTGCTTAGTCTATGCCAGTCCTCAAACAACTTAAAGTGTCTAAAGAAAACACAACCATAATGAATGACCAGTCTCACTTCAAATGGTTGGCTGCAAACAACAAGTGTATGTTCCTTTGTATACTCCTCCGGTCAGTACACTCTTCCACTCATTTGGGTGTCTATATCTCCTGCTCTCTTCTCCAGCCTTTCATAATGCTTCCTTAAACTCAAGCTTCTTGTTTCACTACAACAAAAGAATCTTCATATTTCATTAGAAAGCAGGTGCAAGAAGAAAATAGT
>NW_007898806.1:0-514 GCF_000696425.1 Galeopterus variegatus
AACTTCCAAATTCACACAATGAATCCACACCTCAAGTGTCTTGAGAGCAGAGATGCTGGAGAGCAGACTATAGGGCACTTTACTGAGTAAGTGCCCAATAAGCATGTTTTGGTTTAAAAGTGAATGAAATCAAAGCTAAGCTGTCCTAGATTCTTACTTTAATATGCTAATTATGAATTTTATATTAGCATACTTTTGGATACTATGAGTACATGAAAGTGATAAAACTAATGTAAAAAAATCCATCTACACTTCAGATTTTTGTTAACTTTTACAAATCTTACTCTCTTTGAAATTTCCTATTCTTTCAAAATAGAAAACTTGATCTTGTAAATAAATGGGACTTTATAAAGACTTTGAAAAGAGTTTTCTTTTTAAATTTTTTCCCCAAGATGGCTGACTAGAGAGGTCTGGTGCTATTCCCCACCAATAAAAGAGACCAAAACAACAGACACACAAATATATTTTGAATGGAACACCTGAGTAAAAATGCTGCAGAACACCAGGAGAGTGA
>NW_007898807.1:0-514 GCF_000696425.1 Galeopterus variegatus
TCTTTTTAAATACAAGTTTTCTGATTGCTTGTGATTTGTCTGTTTTTGTATTTCTCTGCAATATGCTGACTTCAGATATCGGAGGAACAATATAAAGCCTGTTAGATATGAGAGTGCTTTCCTAGATAACATTTGTCCACTGTCTTTTTTGCAGTGCATAATGAGATAGGAATGACATCAGTGGACAGAGAAGTCAGGTGTCACCTAGAGAGGATTTTAACATTCATTCACTCTGCCTGGGGTTTGTATGATAATGCCAGGGCCTGTTAACTCAGATATTTGGAAATTATACAGCTTCAGAAAGGGTAATGCATAGTTTCAAGAGTAAGAAATCTTGTCCTGGCCTCAAGTGTTTTGGAAGGTATGGAAACCCTATGCATACCTGGTTTCCATGTCTCCCAGAAGGTTTGAGGCACGGCAAATTTCCTTGCTCTAGAAACTACGTGTTTATTCCACTCCTCTTGGAAGCCTGCATGCTGAGGAGGTGAAAGGGAGCATGCAAGGAATGAGTGGG
>NW_007898808.1:0-514 GCF_000696425.1 Galeopterus variegatus
AGACCAATGAGCTATGTCTGATGAGTTTACCTAGATCAATCATCTTGGTCTGACGTGTTTATTTGATCGAAGATCTCGGTCTCATGAGTTTACTTAGATCGATGAGCTCGGTCTGTTGAGTTTATTTAGATCAATGAGCTCGGTCTGAAGAGTTTAATTAGATCGATGAGCTCGGCCGGATGAGTTTACTTAGATCAATGAGCTCGGTCTGATGAGTTTCCTTAGATCGATGTGCTTGGTCTGATGAGTTTACTTAGATCGATGAGCTTGGTGGGATGAGATTACTTAGATTGAAGGGCTTGGTATGATGAGTTTCTTTAGATCCATTCGCTTTCTCTGATGAGTTTACTTAGATTGATGTGCTTGGTCTGATGAGTTTATTAGATCGATGAGCTCGGTTCGATGAGTTTACTTAGATCGATGAGCTCGGTCTTTTGAGTTTACTTAGATCGATCATCTTTGTCACATGAGTTTACTTAGATCGATGATCTCGGTCTGATGAGTTTACTTAGAT
>NW_007898809.1:0-514 GCF_000696425.1 Galeopterus variegatus
AACTTTTCTTTTCTGTTCACATATTGTCAGATACAGTCATAGGATTTGAACCTATAAAAATTTCAGAGATAGGGCCGGCCTGGTGGCGCACTGCTACAGTGCGCCTCTTGGGAGCACGGCAACGCTCCCACCAAAGGTTCGGATCCCACATACAGACCGGTTCCCGCTCACTGGCTGAGCGAGGTGTGGGCGCAGCACCGAGGGTTGCGATCCCGTTGCCGGTCCCGGTCCTGTACAGGCGCGACACTGAGGGTTGCAATCCGTTGCCGGACATGAAAAAAGACAAAAAGGAAAAAAAAAATCTCAGAGATAGTGTAATCCAACTCTTCAGTTTTGGATTAGAAAATGAGGCCTAGAAAATTCAAATGGCCCTAGTTTTACAAAAAGAATTGTGATCATACTACCAATGATCCAGCTGACTTCTTATAAGAGTATAAGTAATCAGATGGCATGCAGCCCACAAATTGTTATTTGACATTTATATTTTAAAACTTGATCAGTGAATGAACATGTG
>NW_007898810.1:0-514 GCF_000696425.1 Galeopterus variegatus
AATTGTAACAAAATAAGTCTCATGAACTTCTGGTGATTCTATAAATAACAATCTCATACAGAAAGGAACAATGACAACACAATTATAGTGGAAAAATTTAAATATAGTGTAAATTATCATAGAGTGACATTATGATGCCAAATCTCTTTATCTGAAATGAAAAAACATTTAAATAGAAGGAACTAGAATTCTGCATTATTTTTCTCTGTTCATAATGCTGCTAGTTCTTCTAGCTTTAAATCCACATTCCCTATCCCTTAAATTCCACTTGGTTGACTTCTGTACATATGTTAATGACCTCAAAAAATGTCATCTCTTCTGTTGTGTTTCCTGACCAGCCTCAAAATCTGTAGTTTAACCAACTGTCCCTTCATCTTGGTTTTCAAAGTATGTCATACTCACTTCTGGTTTAGCATTCATCATGCTTTGTTCTAGTTAATTACATACACGTCCGCTGTTCCGATAGGATTTTGTGTTTCCTAAAAGCCCAGGTTTCATCTGATTAATCTTTGGA
>NW_007898811.1:0-514 GCF_000696425.1 Galeopterus variegatus
AGAGCACTTATGTGTACTAGTTGAAATTTATACATATATTTTTCTAAAATTATTGACTAATAATAGAACTGAAATATATGCTCTGAATCAAACCTGATCCAATCCTGTCTCATTCTACCAAAATCTAGGTCCCGAACTATAAAAGTAAAATAATTAAGGGAAGGCATTAATAGCCTTGTTCTCTTCCTGAAGCCTACTGAAAGACGATGGAATGCCGTGTTGAATTAGCTGGAATGCCATTCGGATGTTATTAGAAGGATCGTGATGCTAAGATACATCAACATCCAGTCTTTTGTGGTTTGTGGAAATGGAAAATCAAACACCAAATAAGTCCTGGTATTTGAACCACAGCAGGGAGAAGCATGTAGAAAATTCTCCCAAGAAGGCAATTTGGCAAAGACCAAAGAGACCAAAGACACTAACTATCCTGGGAACCAGGGTATATTTGTGGCGAAGAGTGCCATCAGGAAGGCTTTGTTCTCATCATAGAATTCATTTCACGTGGTCCTAAATG
>NW_007898812.1:0-514 GCF_000696425.1 Galeopterus variegatus
TTGAATCCAGCTCCTCAGAAATCAGCTGCTCCAGAAACTACTCCTACGGGGCCCCCTGGGTTTCTGCCTCCACTGCCCACCCCTTCTTCTGAGGATCCAGGCTTCTCCTCTCCTCTGCAAACGCCAGATCCCCGTCTGCATTACCAGATGGACATTCTTCTCAAACATATTCAGGATGTGAGAGTTCTCCTTGGTCATCTAGTCATGGAGCTGAGGGACTTGTCTGGCCGCCTGAAGCCTAGAACTACCAAGGCCAAACAAAAGTAAACTATTCACCCATGATATTGTTCAACCACCCCCAATAAATCCAACTCTTCCTATTCTTTCTCTTCCTGTCCTACACATATGCATAAATAGTTTTACAAGTCATCCTAATGTTTCATTAGAATAATAGAGATAGCTGAGTTATAAATAAATTTGTACAAAGTGATAATTGGAGTTAAGCTATAATCGTATCTCTCTCTTAACATGACAACATAATTCTGCTCTCTCTAGACCAGTAATTTCCTTCTGT
>NW_007898813.1:0-514 GCF_000696425.1 Galeopterus variegatus
AATAGCAACAAAACTAAAAAGATACATTGGTGCACATGTGCACTAACTCCATCCACACACACTTATTTACAAGAAATGTGCTGGTCAACCCCCAACCAGACCTGAGCTGAGGGAGCCTGACTAAATTATTCTATTTTCCCCACAATAAGGCCCAGCGAGGCCTGTGCTGAGACCATGAGGCTCTGAGTGTGGTACCTGGTCATGAGTCTAACTGGATTGAAGCCAGTGGGGGTGACAGGACTGAGCCATGGTGTGTACAGCTGGACAGGGATCTGTAACATAATAAATACAGATTTGGTCTCCACCTGAGCACCACTACACGTGGAGAGAGAGGGCATTTGGGGATCAATGAAGCCGAGATATATACCTCAGTGGACTGGAGGATGACCATCCACAATAGGGAGGTCAATCTACTTTACTGACTCCACCAATTCACATGCTAATCACATGTGAAAACACCCTCACAGACATATCCAGGAATAATATTTAATCAAGGCACCCCATGGCCCAGTCC
>NW_007898814.1:0-514 GCF_000696425.1 Galeopterus variegatus
TACAAATAACCCAGGGTATGCTTATGTTGCTTACTTTTAGATGATCCTGAAAATGAAAACACAAAATAAAAAAATTTTCATGGGAACCTTGCAGACCCCTAAGAACACATGAACAAATTACCAAACATTCGGAAACCTCCGTTTGCCCTGGGAATGGCTCTCCTTATTCCTTCCTTTTCAGTTGACGAACTGGATCATTGGGGCAGAGATAGTATCCTGGTGACCTCACTCTGGTTTGCTTTTCTGTGTTACGATTGACTTCCTCACGTCCTGTTCCACTCTCTGAGAATCCTGAAGATGCTGTGATTGCTTCCCCAAAGCCAGTTTCTTGATGCCATCAGTCGTGAAAAATGTAAGCTGTGAATAGAGTTTAATACAATGTTGTCATGACCTAGTGTAAAGCTGTTTTTTAAAAATTAACTTCAGTTCAGCCAAGAATGTGAGCTGAAAACAAACCAGTCAAAGACCAACAGGAAAGGATGAACTAGTATAAGCATTTACTTAAAAAAAAAAA
>NW_007898815.1:0-514 GCF_000696425.1 Galeopterus variegatus
GACTTTTCTCTCAGAAATGGAAAGAACTATACAGTCATTTATCTGGAGTAACAAAAGACCATGCATAGACAAAGCAATGCTGAGCAAAAAAAAAAAAAAGTAAAGCTGGAAGCATAACACTATCTGACTTTAAACTATACTACAAAGTTATAATAACCAAAACAGCATGGTACTGGCATAAAAACAGACACACTGATCAATGAAATAGAATCGAGAATCCAGAAATCAACCCACACACCTACAGCCATCTGATCTTTGACAAAGGCACCAAGCCTATACACTGGGGAAAAGACTTTCTCTTCAGCAAATGGTGCTGGGATAACTGGATATCCATATGCAGGAGAACAAAATTAGATTCATACCTCTCACCATATACCAAAATCAACACAAAACGGATTAAATAATTAAATATACACCCTGAAACAATAAAACTTCTTAAAAAAAACATAGGGTAAACACTTCAGGAAGTAGGACTAGACACAGACTTCATGAATATGACCCCAAAAGCACGGGC
>NW_007898816.1:0-514 GCF_000696425.1 Galeopterus variegatus
AAAAAATCTCATCCCTTGATTCCTGATGTTGAGCATACATTAAATTGTTTTCGCCAAGGGGGGAAAAAAAAACAGTAAAATCAAAAACCTGTAGTTAAAAAGAAGTTAGAGCTTAGTTCTCTTTCACATGCTATTTCTGCCTGCTTCTCACTTTTCATATCCTCTTACCTGTCACACATCTCTCCTGAAGGCCCCTGGACTTCTAGTTTTCCCTCCTCTCACTGTAATGCATGGTCAATCCTCTCCATGACCAACTCTGTTTTGCCAAATTCCATGTTCTACTATATATTTCTTTTTCTTTCTCTCCTGCTTGCTTTCCGTCAGGAAAATTAACTCTTCCCCTTCATCCTTCAGTGCCAATTTTTTTTTTTTTTTTTCCGTGTCCGGCAACGGATCGCAACCCTCAGTGTCGCCCCATACCGGACCGGGGACCGGCAACGGGATCGCAACCCCTGGCGCTGCCCCCGCGCCTCACTCAGCCAGTGAGCGGGAACCGGTCTGTATGTGGGATCCG
>NW_007898817.1:0-514 GCF_000696425.1 Galeopterus variegatus
TACACACTCACACACAACAAAAATTAGAAACGTCAGCTGGCATGGAAAAACAAGCTTCATACGAAATATTTTTCATCAATAGTCCTCAACATAGATTATTAATATGGACAACTGAGAACTTGCTTTACTTGAATCAAGTAAATGATATAGTCAACATCTTCCTACTCTTTCCCACTGAGGGAGAAAAAAGGACAATTGCACAATTCTAGGAATAGTACAATTTCTCAATTTGGCCTTTCATAAACTTATTTTAGCTCAATGTAGATTATGGGCCTTTTAGTTGCCAAATGTTACAGTAGAGAATAAGTCCATTGCCTAGAAAATTGCCTTCTAAATCCATTACAAATTGAAAGCATCCCAGTTCTTTAAGGTAGCAATTGTAAAACCATACAAGGCATCCAAACACCACCTTGATTAAGATGTTTTTTAGTTCATTTGTGCTTCATCTATGAAGCTTTTTTTCAATCACTTAGTCACTCTTTGTTTTCCCAAAATATGTGTATTTGCTGCTCGA
>NW_007898818.1:0-514 GCF_000696425.1 Galeopterus variegatus
AAGGGGCGAGCCCGGGGGTGGCGGCTTCTTCGGCTCGAGTGTGCCAGGCCCCCCAGGCCCCCCAGGCCCCCCAGGCTACCCTGGGATTCCGGTAAGCCTGGGTCCCGGGGCTGGCCTGCAGGTGTCCGCACCTGACCCCACATCTCCGGGATCCTGGGTCCAGGAGCTGAGGCCACGCCCTGCGAGACCAGTGGCCCCAGCAGCCCCGTCGCTACACTTCTGTGTCCCTCCCAGGATGGGTGCTGACCCAAGACGCCCCCACCCTGCATTTCAGGGCCTGCTCTCCTGCTGGTGCTGCATCCTGTCCGCCTCTGCGACCAGGGCTGGGCCAGACCCTCAGGGTTTAGGGCCTCATCTGTCCTGGAAGATTCCAGGGAGCCCTGGGCCCAGCTTCTGACTGGGGGCCCTCACTGTCATTGGCGGGGTGCCCTAGTCTACATCCTGGGATCCCAACCCCATGAAGGGGTGAGGGTGTGGGAGGAGCCTGGGCTTCCCAGACCCTGTGTTGCGGCAG
>NW_007898819.1:0-514 GCF_000696425.1 Galeopterus variegatus
AGCAGCTCCAACCTGGTTCCCCTCGTTCTGGCCCCTGTGAGAGTGAAGCTGCAGCACAGACGGGGTGGAATGTGCATTCCAGACCCCAGCGCATCCTACCCAGGCGGCCATAACCTCCATGAGGTCTGGGGGCCCCACCCACCTGCGGCCACACCACTAACCTCCTGAGTGCCTGGACACTGGGGGCCAGGGCGTGCATCACATCAGGTCGTCTATTGTAGTGGATTGAATTATGTCCCCCCCAAACTCACTGAAGCTTGAATCATGTCCCCCAAGCTTTATGTATTGAAACTTAGTCCCCACTGTAACTGTTAAGAGGGTGGGAAATCCTGTTATGATAATTGAAAGGTGGAGCCTTGGGCTGACCCAGTGGCACGGCGGTGCTCCTGCCGAGGGTTTGGATCCCATGTGGAGAACGGTTCCCGCTCACTGGCTGAGTGCGGTGCAGGCGCTACACTGAGGGTTGCGATCCCGTTACTGGTCAGTAAAAAAAGACAAAAAGGAAAAAAAAAAA
>NW_007898820.1:0-514 GCF_000696425.1 Galeopterus variegatus
GACAATGCTTATTGCACAATTGAACTTTCAGATCTCAGTTTGTTAATCTCCTTGAAATTTTATGTGTAGTAGCCATCTTACATAAGAATGGAGAATATGCAAAAAGGATACATAAAGAGCAATGGCAAATGGAAAATATTATAGTGAAGTAAAATCAATAAATCCGGTTTCTTAAAGTGACAACTGGCTCAAAGTTGAATTCTTAAGTTATTGAATTAGAATGGAGTTATCTTTGGTTTTTATGAATTTGCAGATTGAGACTCACTATCAATGATGTAAATTTGTGAAACACAGCAATTATAAATTAATCAAAGTAGACAGTAGCAATCAAAATTCATAATCTGGTTCTCTCATGGGTCACCTATGTACAACCAAACAATACAGTATAAAACAATAGGAATTGTTTATTTCCATATATGTCCTAATTTTGTTAAGTATTCTACACTATTGCATTTTGAATTCATATTAAAAGAAAAACCTTAAGAAACAAATGATATTTCCTTAAGCCATAAAA
>NW_007898821.1:0-514 GCF_000696425.1 Galeopterus variegatus
TAGCTAGTGCTTTATTGCTTTCAGGTTTCCGGAGCAGTGTTTCAACCTGAGTTAGCACAGACAGAATTACTCACATTATAGCTAAGAATCAGGATCCCGAACCAGCACACCTGGCCTGAAGAATTTTTAGAAAGTCACTAGCGCCATAGTTTTCCATTCACAAAACTGTGGTTAACCTGCTTAACAAAATAAGAGACTTGGTGTTTCTTTTTGGTTAGTATATGAGGGTACTTCCCATGAAACTGTTTATTTGCCTTGTGTGGCAAGGAGACCATGACCATATCACCTGGCCGGTATTCTTAATTTGTGCAGCAGTTTTGCACTACTAGTTTTTGTTTGTTTGTTTGTTTGTTTTCTTTTAGATTAAGGTTAATTTATTCTGTGACCATATTGTTATTCTGCCAACTTTGTGATCATACTCCGAATAACTAAAATAACTAAATATAACAGTCCTTCAAAAAGTTCATAGAGAAACTTGTATTATCTTTCAATTCTATTTTTCTAGGAACTTTTT
>NW_007898822.1:0-514 GCF_000696425.1 Galeopterus variegatus
AAATGGAGAAGTGCTCAAGGGAGTCTGCTCGAGGATCCAACTACCTCTGGCGTCAAGTGGCCTTGAGAAAAGCCCAGGGCAGGAGTTTTCTCAATTGTAGGTAATTTCCAGCTTGGCTTCGAAGATTCCAAACCATCTGCGTTCTTTTATGGATAAAGGGTAAAACTTTTAGCTTTTGGATGTGATACTGCTCATGTAGCAAAGAACAATTAAAAAACGCAAGGACTGTACTCCTGTTTACACTTCAGTCTCAAGGCTCATTATAATATTCTTTCTTTCCCTCTTGATGCTAGTAGTTGCTGGCACCATAGAAAGATGGTGGGATGGATTGTAAGTAGCATGGAGTTGTAGGGTTAGTGCCAAAACTCTTAGGTAAGTCACCGAACCTTTGGATGACACCCCATCCTTAAAATGGGGATGATAAACATTCCCTACTTATTTCATAAAGATGCCATAAAGGTAAAATGAGGAAATATAAACTTCTCAAGAGCTTTGGATTTAGACAGATCTTGGT
>NW_007898823.1:0-514 GCF_000696425.1 Galeopterus variegatus
TTCAGTGAGCTCATGCACATGGTGACCTTGGAATGTGACTGACACACAGTAGACACTCAGCTAACCTGTCTGTGCACGGGGAGCCCCGATGTGGCTGGGAGCAGTCCCCTGAGTGCAGCAGGATGGACATGCACACAGGCAGGCCTGATGGTGTGGCCATGGCATGAGTATAGGATAAACCAATGCAACCGCTGTAGACTAGGCCTGGCCCACACCCTCCCTGCCAAACCGCACAGCCCAGCCAGGGACCCTGCTCTTGGCCTGAGCCCACACACACCTCCATCTCTGCCGGCTCACCTGGTTCAGGGGTGTATCCATCTGAGTTGAGGGTGTCAATCTGTCTCTGAGTCTATAGGTCACAGGGTCAGCAATGGTCAGCAGTGCCCGAGCTGGGGGCACCCAGCCCCTCTCATGAGACCCATATCCACTCAGGACTCCCCAGAATCAGTGCTAAGGAAGACCCTCTTCCCCTCCACAGGGACCCCTTCCTCCATCCCAGCCTCCCCCAGGAGCC
>NW_007898824.1:0-514 GCF_000696425.1 Galeopterus variegatus
GGAGATACTGCAATCACTTTGACATAAAGAATAAATTAGATTCACTAGAAGACTAAAGAATGTACCAAAACTCTAGTCTTGGCCCTCATTATTTTACAAATAAGATTATCACAAATGGCTTTTAACTTATTTCTCCAGATCTAGAGACACCAGGAGGGTAAATTGTCAAGTATTTCATAGCTAGCCAAGTGGTCCGAAGCCATGCTGTACCCTAACCTCCCTCCACCTCCTGAATTAACTCTGACTCTGCTGCCTAAATCATACAGACCCACTAAAGTACTGGCCTTCAAATATCTTGCAAGCTACTGTGTATGTCTCAGAATTTATCACTCACTATTTCTCTAAGTGAATTCTTTACTTTAGGAAATTGATCTAATATTTTTCCTTTAAAATATGTCACAAATCTTTGGCTCTGCTCCAATTCTTACTTCATTCCTACCACCTGGAATGTCCTTGCCTTTTCTCTCCTCTCATTAACGTTGAACTCTCCATGGAAATTTTACTTAAATGGAGT
>NW_007898825.1:0-514 GCF_000696425.1 Galeopterus variegatus
TAAAGTTATGAATTTTAAAGATAAGAATGTATTCTTTTGGACATCCAAGCAAAAATATGAAACAACTTATGAGAGAGAAATATGAGGCTGGCCTTAGAGTTTGTGACACTATACATCATTAGAAAAAAGTGGAAGAATAATCACACAACCCTCCAGGAAATAAACTGTGAGCAAAATGTTATTTATACCTAGACAAATTGTTGAAATAGGCAATGACAGGCATTTTCGATGCACTAGTAAGACGTTTTCCCTTTACAGGGAAGAAGAAACTGTTAAAAGATAAACCTCAGTTGAACGCTAGTTAGAGATACTATAGCAAAAGAGAGAGGTGACCCTAAAGTCCATTTAGCTTGGAAAGTAATGAAGAAACCCCTCTTGGATCACAGTTTCACTATATAATGTAAGTGGAATGATAACAAAAAAAACCAATATAACTAATAAGAGTTGGAAAAGAAATTAGGTGATTGTGTAAGAATATTATTCCATCTTTTGTAGTCAATAGTCTCAAAATTTC
>NW_007898826.1:0-514 GCF_000696425.1 Galeopterus variegatus
GACCATGAAAAAAAGTCTTTGTCCAAAGAAAGTGTATAAAAACTCTCATGTCAAGGAGCTCAGGGCCGCTTATGAAAAAGACGACCCAGCATATGCTGAATAAACACCTCTTGCTCAAATTGCAGCGATCTCTTGTCTTGTGGTCTCTGTGAGGCTAGTCACTTTGGCGTGTAGGATTTGTGCTCAGGGCACGGATCTTACAGCTTGGGGGCTCGTCCGGGATTTGACTTGCTCTCCCTGGGACCAGAGACTAGAGAACAGAGGATTGCTCTAGAGCAGGTACCGCGGTTGTCTCTGTCTGTCTGCGTCTGTCTTTGAGTTTGCTCTGTTGTTTTGGGTTTCACGGTGGCTCCAGGACGGAAACACCGATCTGGTTTTGGATTCTCTGAGGCTCCGAGGCGGAGCCATCTGTCTGTAGTGGTCATAGAGGCAGGTAGACGTACCGGCACGCCGCAGCCACAGGAGTCCTGGAGGACGCTCCAGACTCCTCTGTAGGAGACGAACAGGTTTGGCT
>NW_007898827.1:0-514 GCF_000696425.1 Galeopterus variegatus
TTTTACCATAGATATGGCTTTTCTAATTTCCAATGAAGTAGAAAATATGTAACTCATCTCCCACAAAATTGATATTTAGTCTAGTCTCTTGATTTCTTTGTATTATTATGTTTATTGTTCCCCATATGATAATATTTCTGTTTTTTGCACATCTCTTTTTTCCAAAAAAAAGTACTTTAAAATGTAATATTTTTTTGTTGTTTTTAAGAGAGAAGTTGGCTTATGCCTAGAACTGTATTTTTTTTTTATGTGCTGATATGTCCCCAGGAAATTAATTTTGCTCTACTGGTTATGATGCTGTCCTTTTGGGGGGAACAGCTGCAAATTGTTACAGGTGAGGATTTTATAGGTGTACACATTAAGCCTTTTCCTTGAGAGCAGAGATTAACTTGGAGTTACCTTGCTGAGGCTAATATATCTTAGAAATTAACACAATATCTCAAATATTCCTGCTGTTAATACTGGTTTGTAGCCACTGTTAACAGAGTGGTTCTAAACTTGTCCCATGATCTGA
>NW_007898828.1:0-514 GCF_000696425.1 Galeopterus variegatus
AGGAACCTTCTCCTATCAAAGTTCATTGGGCAAACATCACCTTTCTTCATCCCTTCATCCCGTCTGTCTTCCCTATCTCTATCTCTTTGGGTCATCATAGTAAACTGCTGAAAACTAAAGAACAAGAGAAACCTTAAAAACAAACAGAAATAGG
This sequence comes from Galeopterus variegatus, assembly GCF_000696425.1. NCBI lineage: Eukaryota > Metazoa > Chordata > Mammalia > Dermoptera > Cynocephalidae > Galeopterus > Galeopterus variegatus. The sequence continues at coordinate 155 of NW_007898828.1, forward strand.
ACCCATTACTTTTAAAGGAGGCACAACTAAACCTAAGCAAGCAAACACAGTAGAAGTTAGAAGATCATGAAATAATGTCTTAAAGGTCTGAAATAAAATAACTATCTATCTAGAATTCTATAGACAGCAAATGTATATTTTTCAAAATAAAGTAAAAAAAATTTCTAAACAAACAGAATCTGAGAGGCAAATGCTCACTAAACAGGAAACATTGAAAGGCTCAATAGGATTAAAAACACTCATATGGAAGGTCAAAGATGCAAGAAAGTATAAAGAGCACCACAAATGGTAAACCTATGATTCAATTCATAAGAGAACTGACTGTATAAACAAAAATGAATAATGTCTGGGAATTAAAAA
>NW_007898829.1:0-514 GCF_000696425.1 Galeopterus variegatus
AGTACAATCTTTTTTTCCTTATATCCAAGTTCTCCTGGCTGCCTCACTTTTTTCCCCACGTATCCAAATGGAAATGCCTTATCTCCTTCTGATTTGTCTGTAGCTTCAAAATGTGTAAAGCCTGAAAAATGAAGCACTTTCACCAGAGGTCATGCTACACCCACATCTCAAATATTAGGGCGGATTGAGGTGATGGGCATTTGGAGGTCACATCCCAGTTGTCCTGGGGGATGCTGTTGCCATAATGGGGTTTTGGAAATCAAAGAGTTGTTGAGACATGCTAACCTAGAGAAACAACTTGATATATACTGAGTACTTTCCATGTACCATGAACAATTCTAATTGCATGTATTAATTAATGAACCATCAAATCTATATAGCTGACATTATTATCAATGTTTTACAGAGGCACATAGAGCTTAAACAACTATTCTAATACTACATAACTAGTAAGTGGCAGGAACTGGATTTAAACCAATTTGTCCAAATCCAGAGATCTAGTATTAACTACTCT
>NW_007898830.1:0-514 GCF_000696425.1 Galeopterus variegatus
ACCACCAAGTATAGAGTATTTGCTATGTGTCAGAAACTGTTCTAAGTATGTTGTACATAACCCATTGACATTGATACTATCAACCGAGGCACAGGGTAATTAAATAATCTGCCCAACGTAACACAGCTAATAAGTGTTGGAGCCCAACTCCAAATCTAGGTTACCTCACTCCAGAGCCTGAGCTTATAACTGTTATGTACTGGATGAGGTGTGCAGGGAGGTCCAAGCAGGTGTGCCAGAGAGCCTGTTCTCCTGGGGAATTGCAAGTACTGCCCCACTGCTTGAGCAAAGAACCAAAGAGTGAAGCTGGGGGTAAGGGCACAAGGGCATGAAGAGGTAGGACAGAAGCTGGAAAGCTTTGCTGTTCTACCAACACGCTTGTATATGTGCATATGAAGGAAGCCAGCTAAGGGTTTTAGCCAAGGTTGCTTTTTATAAAGATCACCATGGCACGGGTGGGTAATGGATTGGGGGGTAATACTGGACACAGGAAGAGTAGTAAAGAAATGCTGGC
>NW_007898831.1:0-514 GCF_000696425.1 Galeopterus variegatus
GGCGGGAGCGCTACCGCGCTCCCAAGCGGCGCACTGTAGCAGTGCGCCACTGGGCCGGCCCCTAGCTCTTTCTTTTTTGAGAAGTCAGAAAATCTCATTTGAGTCCTGGTGTTGTCATTTGCAGTGTATGATCTTGGGCAAATCACTTAATGTAGTCTGTTCTTAATCTTCTCATTTGTGGTTTGGGAATTTTAGTAGGGAGGAGAGGATGACACTGCAGAGGGACCTGATAGTGGACACGAAACGTATAATGCTCAGCAAATGCACAACCCTTTTTGCTTCATCTAAACCCTACTGGGCATGCATGCCCTTCCTAGCAGGGTTGTAGAGCTCAGAACGAAACTCACCAGGCCCCTCTCCCCAGTGTCACTGTTGCAGTAAAGTCCGATGAAAATGAACATCACGGCAACTTTGGAGGAGCAAGAGCAATGTTCAGCCTGAGGGTGTGTGAGGGTGGGCGAAGGCCTTGCTTTGGAGTTGAAGGAGTTTATGGGGCCAATCTTACATGAAGGAA
>NW_007898832.1:0-514 GCF_000696425.1 Galeopterus variegatus
TTCCTGTAAATAAAATGCTAGAAAAAATGATTGATTGACACTGAGACAAAAGCTGTGGTCACCTCTGGAGAGGCAGACGGCTTGGAGAGAGCAGGGACAAGTCAAGGGGGAGTTTAAAATTTGGGGAATTCTCTCAATTTCTGATGACTAGAATATATCCTCTTACTACTTGAACAATCTAAATAATCATATTGATTAATTATTTTATTTTTAAAAAGAGCATCCATGGACTACAATAATCAACCACATTGTATATTGACAAAATAAAATAAAAATTTTTTTAAAAAGAGCATCTTTTTAAAAATCTTTTAGATAGGATCTTTTTAGAGTCTGCACACGGACAGTTAGGTTTTATCAAAAATAATAGACACACTGAAAAAATTTTATAGCCCAACCTATACATCTACATCTATACCTATATCCACATATATCCACATAAGTGTAAATACACACACATGTACATGATATACATACACACACACATATGGAATTATACATAATATGAATTTATTGA
>NW_007898833.1:0-514 GCF_000696425.1 Galeopterus variegatus
CAGTGATGTACTGTGCTAGTAAAGAGCACAGGCTCTGGAACCATGTGCCCCCAAATTGATAGTAATATAGGAGAAAGATCGATCTGGGATATACAGTAGCTGTCATGCCACTGGAAGTCTAGACAGCCCTTGCCATTCATTCGGTCAAATATTCTACTTCAGTATTTGGGAAATACATTTTTATTTTCAGGCCATGTATCCTTGCATTATTATTTCTATGTAATGTCCAACTTAGAGAAAACTTTCAAGTCAAGCCTGCGTCTTTTGTCTCTCCCTGTCACTTGGTCATTCTTGGCTTCTCACAGAAGTCATTAACCAAGAAACACTCAGGTACAAATCCCAGAAGAACTTGAATAGGGCTGGGCCTGAGCAAAGCTGACATATTTTCTGCTGTCGACCTCATCATAAGCTTTTTTATGTCAGAGCTGGAGGCTAGGGGATGGGATGGTGAGGGGGAGGGGACTTTTTGCCAGGTCCTCCTTAAAGGAGGGTAGATTGAAGGAAGGTCAGAAGC
>NW_007898834.1:0-514 GCF_000696425.1 Galeopterus variegatus
GACACTACATAATGATAAAAGGACTGATCCATCAAGAACACATAACAATCATAAATATGTACGCACCCAATGTTGGAGCAGCCAGATGTATAAAACAAACACTATTAGACTTAAAGAAGGAAATAGACACTAATTCCATAATAGCAGGGGACCTGAACACCACACTGTCAATATTGGACAGATCATCTAGGCAAAGATTCAGCGGAGAAACACAAGATCTAAACAATACTCTAGACCAATTGGACTTGGCAGATATCTACAGAACATTCCATCCAACAACCTCAGAATATTCATTCTTCTCATCAGCACATGGATCATTCTCCAGGATAGATCACATGTTAGCTCACAAATCCAGTCTCAACAAATTCAAAAAAATAGGAATTATCCCATGTATTTTCTCAGACCATAATGAATTAAAAGTAGAAATCAATAACAAATGAAACTCTGGAAACCACACAAACACCCGGAAATTAAACAGCATTCTACTTAATGACTTATGGGTCCAAGAAGAAAT
>NW_007898835.1:0-514 GCF_000696425.1 Galeopterus variegatus
TCGCTGCCACCCCCGATCCCCGCGCTGCGCTTCTGGGAAGACGGCGATGAACCCACGAGCGGCTCCGGGCAGGGGCGCGCGAGCCTAAGGACAGCCACTCCCTCGGGGACACGGAGGGACAGAGAACAGGACGCCCCCACCCCACCCCGACACCGCGCACCTGCGGGGGAGCGCGGAGGACCGGCGTGGGACGCCCACCTGGAGCGCAGCTGCCAGGTGAGGACGCGCCCGCCACCCGGGCGCTGGGCAAAGCGGGGTGACAGTGGCGGCTGACCTGGTTTCTTGCCTTAGCTCGTTGCGAAAGGAGGAAAAAGTTTTCAGCGCGGGTAGGAAATGGCTTTGCTCTTGGAGTTTAAAGAAGGGACTGGGAGGGACGAGGGAGGCCGGTCTGTCGATTGGGGTGGGGGTGGCACCTCGAGAGCGCGATCAGGTGCAGAGTTGGAGCTCCCGGAGTCAGGGTGGGAATGCCGGGGGGACACCCAAGGGCCGGGGAAGGGACAGGACGAATGCGAGC
>NW_007898836.1:0-514 GCF_000696425.1 Galeopterus variegatus
AGCTCATCGATCAAAGTAAACTCATCATAGAAAGTTATTCGATATAAGTAAACTCATCATAAAAAGCCCTTGGATCTAAGTAAACTCATCACACCAAGCTCATTGATCTAAGTAAACTAGTCAGACCAAGCACATTGGTCGAAGTAAACTCATCAGACCGAGCTCATCGATCTAAGTAAACTCATCAGACCGAGATCATCGATCTACATAAACTCATCAGACCAAGATGATCGATCTAAGTAAACTCAACAGACAAAGCACATAGGTGTAAGTTAAGTCATCAGATCTAGATGTTCGATCTAAGTAAACTCATCAGACCAAGCACATTGATCAAAGTAAACTCATCATACCAAGCACATTTATCTAAGTAAACTCAAATGACCGATCTCATTGATCTAAGTAAACTCATCCGACCAAGCAAATTGATCTAAGTAAATTCATCAGTGCAAGATTATCGATCTGAGTTAACTCATCAGACTGAGCTCATCGATCTAAGAAAACTCATCAGACCCAG
>NW_007898837.1:0-514 GCF_000696425.1 Galeopterus variegatus
CTATCATCTGAAAACAGTACAGGAAAAAAATTGCCAAATCTAACAAGTCTCTTAGAGGTTCGTCAAAAGTAGATTTTGACAAATTACATATTTTGGAATGGGACTTCTGAATGCTCCCCACCAACAGCTTTCTTTTTTTATTGCCATTTTAAAGATCTTATCCTGGCCACTTTTGAAACTTAAAACATAGCTGGGTACGTGCATTTGATAAATACCCTTTCCTCTTGGTTTAAGTCCCCCAAAGATTTCAGTATTTCTATTCCTGACAGTCAACTCACTGTTATTGAAATCCAGTAAGAAAGTGGTTCCTGACAGTCAACTCACTGTTACTGAAATCCAGTAAGAAAGTGAAAATGAGAAAAGTCAAAAGAAAAAAAAAAAAAAAAAGGTTAGAAATAGGCAAGCAAACAGGTCACAACTGCAAATATAAGTACGGTAAGAGTAGGGACTCTCGTTAGAAAAGAGACGTACAGCCAGAAGACACCCCCTCCTCCTCTGTCACTCTACCTGGGTG
>NW_007898838.1:0-514 GCF_000696425.1 Galeopterus variegatus
TGCAGCATATATGGACAAAGGAAGGATTTACATCCTGGGCAGAATGGAGCAAGACTTCATGAGATTATTTCATCACACCACTCAGAACAGTGTACAATTTAACACTTATGAGTTATTTATTTCTGGAATTTTTCATTTAATGTTTCTGGACCGTGGGTGACCACCAGTAACAGAAACCTCCAAAAGCGAACCATATATAAGTGGGGGTGGTACTGGAAATTCCACACAGACAAGGCCTGTATGCATTCCCAATTGCAGCTGTAATAAAGTAACCATAAACTTACAGGTTCACACAGCACAAATATGTTACCTTACAGTTCTATGGGTCAGAAGTCTCACTGGGCTAAAATCAAGATGCCAGCAGGACTTTGTTCCTTTTGGATGTTCTAGGGGAGAATCTCTTCCTGCTTTTTCCAGCTTCTACAGGCCATGTGTATTCATTCCTTGGTTCACAGCCTGCTCCTCCATCTTCAAAGCCAGTGGAGCAGCATTTTCAGGTCTCTCTCCCCTGCCC
>NW_007898839.1:0-514 GCF_000696425.1 Galeopterus variegatus
CCCTGAATGCTACAGACCTTGCTATGAGTTTTGTTGGTGGAAGAGCACACAAATCTGTTGTTTCAGACAGACTGCAAAAGAAGAGCATGTGCATGGCAGAGACAAAAAAGAAGTGTGAAAAGCTACTCCAGAGAGGTCCACAGCATCACTCTGGCTGATGTCCCTGGCACCAAATGATTTAGAGTTGATCACATTAACTGGGTGCTGTTAGAGAGAATCCATATGGAAAGCAGAGGCACACAGAACACAGAACTTGGAGGATCAAAACTGGAATCCCTGGAGAAGAATTGAGAGGTGATGAGAAAAAGTGGTTTGGAGAACTCACAATACTCTTCAGGTATCTGGTAAGAGCAAATCCAGCTGCCAACCACAATTGTGGAGTAAGTCCCACAGTTCCCGTGTTCACCCCATAATTTGTGATTACCAGCTTTTCTGATAACAATCACACCATCCAACTAACCAGGTCCTGACATGTTAGCCCCCTGCCATCCTGCTACCTACACCTGTCAGGAAA
>NW_007898840.1:0-514 GCF_000696425.1 Galeopterus variegatus
TCAAAACATTAGACTGATGTCTCTCACCTTCTCTCAGTCTTTCCTTCATGGTCTCAAGTTGGCTGAACTATCTTTAGGTATCACAATTTCATATAACCACAGTTAAAGGCAAAAAGCAGGAGGCAAACGAGATCGGAGGGGGAGGGGGAGAGAGAGACAGAGACAGAGAAAGAGAGAGGGCACCATCCATATATCTCTCCTTTTGCAAAGGAGGAGAAATCTGTTCTAGATATTCGGAAGACGTCCTCATGTCTTACTGAGCAGAACTAGGTCATGTGTAAGCCCTGCTTCAAAGAAGACTGTGTGAGCATGTACCTGGCTAGTGTAACCTATATAACTAGAGGCAGGTAAGGGGTGCTGAGCTTGGGATGGCTATTAGTAGACAAACAAAAATGTCTGTTCAAGAGACACATTATCCTCTCTGGGAATTCTAAATAGTTCTGCTTGCAGAGCCAACATTCAGAAGTTTGCAAATCTCTGGTCTTTGGGCCCAAGAACACTTCTTGAACCAAAT
>NW_007898841.1:0-514 GCF_000696425.1 Galeopterus variegatus
CTATAACCCAAACAGTAGTTTATCTTTAGACACATTTTGTATTTATCCTGGTGCTCACTTTCCACCAGACTCTGTCTGAGTCTAATAGTCAGGTCCATCACATATCTAAGAGTGCATGGGAAACAATCCTTAAAATGATTACCATGTCTTCTAATAGGGTTAAAGCTCCAAAGAATCGGATCAGGTATACAGAAGCTTCTATCCTGCTTGCCCTCACTTAATGGGATTGGTAAAGAACTTTATAAAGCCACAGAGAGTTATCTGGAGAAGTGTTCTGTCTCTCCCCCTTAACTTCCAGTGTCTTTTTGCATGGTAATGTGTTCTCCTTTTATTAAGAAGTCGACCTCTTACAGAAAGGAACATAAAGATGAATCTTGCTGTATCAGTCCTGCTTTATCTGGCAGTTTAACTTTAGGCCTGTTTCTCAACTTTTGTAACACAATATGTTCCACATCTCTGAATTTTTATAGTAAGAAGTCCGCCTTGTGTTGGTTGTGAGAACTAGATGGTAGGA
>NW_007898842.1:0-514 GCF_000696425.1 Galeopterus variegatus
TTTGTATCACTTTGTTACACAGCTGACCATTGGAACACCAAACATATCATTAGAGACCATAGACAGTACTCTGATATGCAACAGGAAACATGTATGTTCTCACTGAACTTTAGGTCCAAAATAAAGCCAGCATTTCAAATCTTATGTTATATCTCAAACTCTAACTGAGAATGTCAATCTTCAGTTTCTTTCTTAACTGATTGTCAGTTATGGTTCTAGTTTATAAACATACTGATGACTAATGCACATATCCATTTTTCTCATTCATTTCTAAGCGATTACCTGAAATACAAGACAAATAAAATACAATATGTAAGAAAGTTTAAAAACATAACAAATTTTCTTGAAGTAGAAACAGAAAACTGTACAGTAAAAAAAACTACACATAGAATCGACATAAATTTATCGAAGCAAAATGTACAAATTATGAAAATCTGCAATTTCTGCTATTATTATTTGCATGCCTTTTTATTGGCTCTTCATGAATGTCCTACTAACTTCTGAAGGCTTTCTC
>NW_007898843.1:0-514 GCF_000696425.1 Galeopterus variegatus
CTATAGTCCACCTGCTGCACCACTTGAACCCACTGTGTTGTAGAATAAGTTCACCCTATCCAGGAGTGGCTCCTCCAGGATTCTGAGGGAGACCTACAGGGGGAAGGTTAATGGATGAACCGTGTCTCCCTATCCTGTAGCTGGTCTTGGGGCTATAACAAATGCCCCTCCTCTCCCTTCTGTGTTGTTCATTCTAGATTCCCCTTATCATCACCTATCACTCCTGCTCATCTAGATGGCTTTTCTTGTGGGGTGACATAGACCCATGCCCCTGATGGCTTTGAGCCATTGCCTACCTGTGCCCTTTTAAGGCTATGGCTGTTGCACTTGTCCATATACCACAAAAAAATAATTGGCCAGGGGAGCACCGGTAGAAGCTCCAGAGGATCACCTGGGTGCCAGGCATGCCCCTCCCTGCCCCACTGTGTAAGGGCAGCCCTACAGTATCGTGTTCATCAGTCAATTACTCCTACCAGGATGGTTATTCCTTCCCACCTGCTGCTTTTCAACTTCC
>NW_007898844.1:0-514 GCF_000696425.1 Galeopterus variegatus
GAGCACCGCCGCGCTTCCCAAGCGGCGCACTGTAGCAGTGCGCCACCGGGCCGGCCCCTACTGGAGTGTTTTAAACAGAAGAGTCCAGTAACTGTATTCTTACAAGATTGCCCCAGTGGCAGTGTGGCAAGCAGGCTTATTGGGGACCAGAATGGAATCGCCAAGACTTGTTAGGAGGAAAAGGGCCCAGGAGGCTGGACACACCGCCAGGGAGATGATGAGTTTGACTGGGGAGACGGTGGTGTAGATTCTGAGAAGAGACAGATTTGAGCATTAATTCCTGAATGATTTTTCAGATTAAAATGTTCATTTTTGAGCTGTTCTCTGCCCATCTAGAGAAACAGAGGCTGGGGTAATAATTCTTATTTGACAGTTGCATCATCAAAAACATCAAAACAGGAGGCTATATGGCTAGCTCAAGGTCACAGAGAGAATATGGCCAAGGAAAATGCAAACAGACTGGCAAAGGTATATCAAAGAGTCACCTTTCACCTGCCACCATCCAGCACTATAA
>NW_007898845.1:0-514 GCF_000696425.1 Galeopterus variegatus
GCTTTAAACACCATCTATCTGTTGACAGTTTTCAAATTTCTATCTTTAACACTAACTTCTTTCTTGAATTTCAGACCCAGTACTTAATCGCCCACAATGTTGTACATGATCCAAGACCTACCTGTTCCTTCCAGCAAGGACTCTGCCTCAGCCCCATAAACCTCCTAACAGATACACAAATACTCCTTCTCTTATAGCTCCATGCCTCATTCACTCAATTTCTTCATGTCTCTGCTAAAGTGTTAGTTTTGAAAAAGTATTTTCAACTTTTATCATAAAGGATTAATGCCTCTAATAAAAAAGGGATTCTAAAAACAGACAAGAAAGTTTTCAATAACCCTATAGAAAAATGGTATGTGGACATGAAAGGAAAAATCAGAGTAGGGAACAAAAAAGCAAATAGCATTTAGTTATATAAAAGATGCTCGCTCTCACCCACAATAAGAGAAATTCACATTAAAACTATATAAAGAGATACCATTATTGACCATAAACCCTTTTGGGAAAGCTATGG